>NC_092123.1:10032880-10332880 GCF_045679555.1 Salvelinus alpinus
AAATGATTTATACTTGTACTTTAACTTTTGATATTTAAGTATATTTGTATCATTTTTAAGTTTGACACTTAAGTATATTTAAAACCAAATACTTTTAGACTTTTACTCAAGTAGTATTTTACTGGGTGACTTTCACTTTTACTTGAGTCCTTTTCTATTAAGGTATCTTTACTTTTACTCAAGTATGACAATTGGGTACTTTTTCCACCACTGACTGGCATACATAAGCAACGCGTGAGTTTCAAGTTTGGGGAAGATCATTTTCACCATAAAAATGCACCTTTATAATAAAAGCATTACATAGTGACAAGGGGACTTGATTTTGGTCAATGTGGTTACAGAACAACTCAGAGGAGCAGAGAGAGAAAAAAATATGTCCAGACAAGGGAGAGGAATAGTTGGACCAGGGAGAGGAGTAGCTGGACCAGGCAGAGGAGTAGTTGGACTAGGGAGAGGAGTAGTTGGACCAGGGAGAGGAGTAGCTGGACCAGGCAGAGGAGTAGTTGGACCAGGGAAAGGAGTAGCTGGACCAGGCAGAGGAGTAGTTGGACCAGGGAGAGGAATAGTTGGACCAGGGAGAGGAGTAGCTGGACCAGGCAGAGGAGTAGTTGGACCAGGGAGAGGAGTAGCTGGACCAGGCAGAGGAGTAGCTGGACCAGGGAGAGGAGTAGTTGGACTAGGGAGAGGAGTAGTTGGACCAGGGAGAGGAGTAGTTGGACCAGGCAGAGGAGTAGCTGGACCAGGCAGAGGGGTAGTTGGACCAGGACAAGGGAGAAGGAGAGGTAGGGGGAGAGGAGTAAGAATGCGTGGTGGTGTTCAAAGGAGAGTAAGAGCTGTTGTCGCTGATGAAATACGAGCCACCATCATAGACCATGTGATAAACCATGGTCTATCACTGAGAGAGGCTGGTGAAACAGTCCAGCCTAATACCATGGTCTATCACTGAGAGAGACTGGTGAAACAGTCCAGCCTAATACCATGGTCTATCACTGAGAGAGGCTGGTGAAACAGTCCAGCCTAATACCATGGTCTATCACTGAGAGAGGCTGGTGAAACAGTCCAGCCTAATACCATGGTCTATCACTGAGAGAGGCTGGTGAAACAGTCCAGCCTAATACCGTGGTCTATCACTGAGAGAGGCTGGTGAAACAGTCCAGCCTAATACCATGGTCTATCACTGAGAGAGGCTGGTGAAACAGTCCAGCCTAATACCATGGTCTATCACTGAGAGAGGCTGGTGAAACAGTCCAGCCTAATACCATGGTCTATCACTGAGAGAGGCTGGTGAAAGAGTCCAGCCTCATCTCAGATGGTTAAACGTGGCTTCCATTATCCAGAATGTTCAACAAACCAACAGGTATGTAATGCATTTCACAAGGGCTTCTTCTATCATTACTGTTGCTATGTCCCACAGTAACTGTAGGCCACCAGTCCCAATGCATATACATATGTTGTATTGTTGTTCCTCTAAAGGACACAACGTCTTCCTCCCTCTGGGGGAAGAGGAAAGCTCCTCGGTGAAGATCAAGACCATTGTAGGATTGGTCATTGCTGACAATGCAATACAACTGAGAGATATTCAGACCAGAATTGTAGAGGACAACCTGGTATTTCACAATGTGGAAAGCATCAGCCTGACTACCATTGGCTCGGACTCTGACCAAACACAGAGTTCGAATGAAACAGTTTTACACAGTTCCTTTTGAGAGGAACAGTGAGCGGGTCAAGGAACTCCGGCACCAATACGTCCAGGTATGGTGTCTATCCAATATGTCTTGTTCTATAGTGAGATTTACACTATGCTACTTTACATGTAAACATGGGTTACAGAATATACAGTAGGACATACTGAAAAGCATTTACACATACTGTGTTTGATTTCTTTCAGAGAGTCACGGAGTTGGAGGCTAATCAGACCCCACATGAAATCATTGATGTAGACGAAACAGGGTTTAACCTGGCAAAAACACGTCGGCGGGGAAGAAACGTCATCAGGAAAAGGGCCACCGTTGATGTGCCGGGTCAGAGAGGAGCAAATATCACAATGTGTGCTGCAATCTCCAGTGCTGGTTTGGTTCTGCAGAAAAATCAGATTGGTCCCTACAACACTGAGCGCCTTCTTTTGTTTTGAGATGACCTCCACCAACAACTGGTGCCAGAGCAGAACGGGAACAGGTGGGAGGAAACATGAAGACATTTGTGATTACATGGGACAATGTAGCATTCCACCATTCACATGCAATCACAAACTGGTTTGCAGCCCATCCAAGAATGGGTTCCCCTTTCCTCCCCCCCTACTCGCCTTTCCTCAACCCCATTGAATCATTTTTTTCAGCCTGGAGTTGGAAAGTGTATGATCATCGGCCACATGACCAAATGTCCCTCCTGGATGCAATGGATGCCGGCTGCAGAGACATCTCAGCTGAAGACTGCCAGGGGTGGCAGCAATTTCATGTTTCTAATAAAGCTTTTACTGCAGCAATTCTGTCACTTACTATTTTTTTCTACTGATTCTATAAAGTAAAGATGACTCATTCTCTTTTAGATAGTATGTTGCCAAAAATGCACACATTCGACACTCAACCAAAAAATGTAGAAGGGTTTACAGTAAAAGGAAACAGAATTATAAAACACGGTGTATTTCATATTGTCTATTGTCTGCAGGTAGAACTAAAACATGAAAAGTAATGCAGTTTTTGTATTGCCATCAACTGTTAGTATTTTGAAAGTCGTTGTGCTATGATTGACTATATGTTCCTCTTGGATAGAAAACATGAGCTAGTGCTTAGACAGAACGATTAGATATTGAGTCGGGTTTGCCGTGTTTTGATAGAGTTAGTGTGTGTATAGAGGGTTTTTTGCATTTTGAAATGTAGAATTGGTATTTAATGAACAAAATGTGGTTTTGAGCAGAAAATTAACTATTTGGCTGATTGTGTAATGTAGGTGTGTTGCTGTGTTAAGAGTTTAGAAAAGTATCTTAAGTTTAGGTAAATGCTTGTTAGCAATTGTAAAAAACTGCAATAACTCAAAATTAAGCATATAGGAATGCCTATTTATTTTGTTAATAACCGCTCAACACAGAATAGCCGCACGTGCACACTCCCTCAAATCATTTGGAGAAAATATTATTTATATTTTATTTAGCTTAGTTGGTATTGGTATTTTTCATACTATAAAATAATCTAAGCAAATCTTGTCTGCTAAATTAACAAGCGTAGCCCACAACCATATGGCATAGCCAGATCAGGGCCTAACATAAGGACAACTCAGAGTATGCTATTATGTACTTCTGAAATAGTCTACACCTTCATATCATGCTTCTTTAGACCTGTCTGAAATAAATAATGGATTTATTGTGAAGGTGTAGGCTGTATTACATGGATTGTAGATGTTCCAAAGGTCTGCATCAGTAGCTTGTAGATTATGAGTGGAAGCCAGGATATGCTGAATGTGTTTATGTTAATTAACGGTCAATTACCGTGAGACTGACAGTTATTTACTTGACAATCACCGGCTGACGAAATTTTGGGACTGCCACAGCCCTAGCTGAGACAGCAGCACTGCTAATGTTATGCGCTAATGCTAATGCTAATGCTATCGCTAACATGTGTTCCTCTGCATTATCTCTCATCTGCTCCGAGCACTTTTGTAGAGCCCACCCAGGTGTGAAGGGCTTCTTGAACTTGCACATGCTTTGTGTGCTGTAACGTGCCTGATAGAGATGAAGTGAAGCTGGGGAGTTCAATCAAGTGTCGTGTGCTATTGTTTAGCTAGCATCGGTGATATCACGCTGAAGAGCTCTGAAAATAGGCCAACTCAACTTAATGTCGGTCTGACACTTGAGGAAGGTAGCGACTCTATAGAGTAGACACAGTCCTCAACACAGACCTTGATAACTTAAAAAGAAAAACCCACTGGAGATTCACTCTGAATGTTTACACCGTATCGGAGGTGCTAAGTGTTTTCAAACGACACTTGATTGAACTCAAGCTGACGCAAGCTGATTCTTTCGTGGATATTGCCATTTGAGATTGACACAAAACCTTGCATGTCCTTAAAATACAGCGTAAACATTCTCAGTCAACGCACAGTGTGATTTTCCCTTCATTTACAATTGGTTGAATTCTGGCTCAAGCCTCCTTAGACAATTCTCAGTAGCAGTACTTGAGGGAAGTTTTCCCCCAGTGACAGAGGCTTAGGTAGATGTCAGGGACTTCTGGTCTTTGTAGAGAGAACTTGGGATGTCTGGACAGCCCCTGTACTCTGCACTCTGTGGAGCCATGCAGCTGAATGAGTTCAGCAGCCGTCTCAGACTGGCTGGCTGGAACACATGGGGAAGTCATCAAGCAGAGAGAGAACTGGGAAATAATCTGACCATCAGCGTGAACTAAGAAAAATGATCCAAACACTCATCTACCACCTATACTTCCATCCCTGCGTTCATCAACCTGTCTCTCTCTCTCTCCTACCCCTCAGTCCGGTCCTGACAGAGTAGGGAGCTGAGGCCAAATGTCTGATTGCTGTCTGCCCAGCCAGCAGAGCTCCTCTCTCTCTCTCTCTCTCTCTCTCTCTCTCCAACTCTCTCTCTCTCTCTCTCTCTCTCTCTCTCCAACTCTCTCTCTCTCTCTCTCTCCAACTCTCTCTCCAACTCTCTCTCTCTCTCTCTCTCTCTCTCTCTCTCTAACCACGGCCATTGATCCTTCTATCAATTATTCGATCCTCTGCTCGTTTTTCCTTGAAATTGCTTAGCTATAGCACCGGTAAATTTGTCACCTCTTTGGGCAGAAATCCATGTTGATTACAGGGGCTGTTGATGGGGGATGGGTCCCTGAGGCCAGGCTGTGCTGCAGGGCTTACAAATACTCTTTCTCACTACCCTCTTGTCCAATAGCCAGCGCTAGCTTAATACATGAGCCCGAATCAGGACACAAAAAGGTGCGGTGATTATGCCAAAGAGGGTGTGTAGTATGCTCAAATATAACTGTGATGTGATTCACTCTGGTTTCCAGATTGAAGCGGCAATCTTAGTAGTTGCATGATTCATGGGAATCATCTCTCTGCCATAGACCCCTCTAAAAATTCAACTGTCTTTGGAGTGCTGTCACCCCCCCCCTGAATACACAGCCTGATGGACACCTCCAAATGAACCTCCTAGAATCACCATGTCCCACAAGGCAAGTCCCCAGTCCACATTCTCTTTCTAAAGTTATTTCTGCTGACCAAAAATTTGCTACGGAACCCCGGGACATAATGAAACTATTACGAGCGTTCATTCTCACATCCTGGCATTAACTAAACTGTCATCTAACTAAATGCTTTTTTATGTTTGCAGTGGATTATTAACTGTTGCTGTAATGTAGGCATAATTTATGCATTAGATATTTGACAACTGTGAAGAATAAACCCATTTATTCTGTTGCACGCTCCCCAGTGAACTATCCTTTTCAATGATAGAATTTCCTCATTTTAAACCCTAGAACTCATTCAATCATCATGCCTTTTCTTCTTTTACCTAATTACTCAGTATGATGTTTTACTGATTCTACAGCAGTATCATTTTGTTTCATGCTATTTCCTGTTGTATAGAGAAACAGACTTAAGTTGCATTCTCGAGGTCATATGCAAATTCATAAGTTGCCAAGTCTGCCCTTGTAACGAGTTTCCTCCTCCTCTTCATCCGAAGAGGAGGAGCAGGGATTCGACCAAAACGCAGCGTTGTGAAATGACATATTATTTATTTAAACAAGACAAAAAACGAACTATACTTGATACTAAACAAAATAACAAAACGATGTAGACAGACCTGGACGTAAGAACTTACATGTAACGAAGAACGCACGAACAGGAAAAATGACTACACAAAACGAACAAACAAACCGAAACAGTCCCGTGTGGCGCAACATACACAGACACAGGAGACAACCACCCACAACAAACAATGTGAAACCACCTACCTTAATATGGCTCTCAATCAGAGGAAACGTAAACCACCTGCCTCTAATTGAGAACCATATCAGGTCACCCATTAACCAACATAGAAACACATAACATAGACTGCCCACCCAAACTCACGCCCTGACCGACTAACACATACAAAATAACAGAAAACAGGTCAGGAACGTGACAGCCCTTTTTCACGTAACAAAAATGCTCACAACCTATTCGCTTTTCCTAGTCTGAAAAATGTCCGGAGAAATACGCTTAGAAAAGGTTTTTGTTTTGAACACACAAAATGTGTGTCACAGCGGCACAAATATACTCTATCAATAAATCCAAGTACCCTTTGATGCATTATTAGGTAAAGCTTACACAAATAAAACACTCATGATTGCCCATGCTCATTCATTCAGTGCTCATTTACTTACATTTAGGTGAGTTAGATGTAGTATAAACGGCAGTTAACGCAGGTAGATAATTTCTTCAAATTTTTTGATGTATTAAAATCCTTTTACAGTAATGCATTGCTTGAATCAACTGGAAGTGAACTCTGCCTCTTATACTGTAGCACTGACTCCACAGTGTGAATTGAAATCCCTTAACGGCTACATCTTTGAAGCTGATGTCTGAGGACCCAGACAGGACTAATGTAGAACAGAGTGAATTTCTCCTCTCCTCCCCTCTCAAGTTTGAACTTTTAATGTCACGTGCACAAGTACAGTGAAATGCCTTTCTTGCTAGCTCTAAACCCACTAATGTAGGTATCAATATACTAAAAATAACATAAGGTAGAACAAAAACACATGAGAAATAAAATTTAAAAAATATGAAATAAGAAGAACACGAGAAGTAAGTAAGCTATATACAGGGTCAGCTCCAATACTATATTTCCAATGTGCAGGGATACTGGAGTGATAGAGGTATATATATATAGGGGTAAGGTGACTAGGCATCTGGATATATGATAAACAGAGTAGCTGCAGGGTACATGATGATTGTATGTGAGTGTGTGTGCGTGTGTGTGTGTATAGTCAGTATAAACATGTCTGCATGGTGTGCTTGTGAGCAATTCAAGTGTGTGTGTGTGTGTGCGTGCGTGCGTGCGTGCGTGCGTGCGTGCGTGAGTGCGTGCGTGCGTGCGTATGTGTGTGTGTATGAATGTGTAGAATCCTGTGAGTGTGCATAGAGACAGTACAAAAATAAAATTAAGGAGTCAACTCAGATAGCCTGTGGAGCCATTTTGTTAGCTATTTTGCAGTCTTATGGTTTGGGGATAGAAGCTGTTCAGGTGCCTGTTGGTGTCAACGTTGTTGCACCGGTAGCACTTGCCGTGCGGAAACAGAGAAAAACAGTCTATCGCTTGGGTGGCTGGAGTCTTTAATGATTTTCCAGGCCTACCTTTCACACCACCTGATATAAAGGTCCTGGATGGCAAGGAGCTCGGTCCCAGTGATTTACTGGACTTTCCGCACCATACTCTGTAGCGGCATGCAATCGAGGGTGGTGCTGTTGTCATACCAAGCAGTGATTTAGCCAGTCAAGATGCTCTCAATGGTGCAGCTTTTTGAGGATATGAAGGCCCATGCCAAACCTTTTCAACCTCCTGAGGGGGAAGAGGTGCTGTCGCGCCTTCTTCATGACTATGAGCGTGTGTGTGGACCATTTTAAGTCACAGAGGAACTTGAAGTTCTCCACCCACTTCACTGCAGCCCCATCAATGTGTAGGGTTGACCAGAGATGAACTGTTTCTCCTAGTTTTTAGGAGAAATAATACTGTGACCAAAATGACATATTGTCTGCATAATCAAATAACACTCAGCTAAGACACCCATACATATCCCCAGGGGTCTCTTCACAGTCCCCAATTCCAAAACAAATGAACGATAACGCACAGTTCTATACAGAGCCATGATCGCATGGAACTCCCTTCCATCTCCTATTACTCAAGCAAACAGCAAAATTACCTTTAAAAAACAGATTGAAAACAACTCATGGAATGGCGGGACTGTGAGGGGACACAAACACACAGACATACAGACGCACTCTAACACACACGTTATTTTTGTTGTTGTATTGTTTATATAATTTGTGTTGTTGTATTGTTTGCATATTGTTGTATTTTAAATGTGTGTGAATTTCGTTTGTTACTTGTCATGTTTTGTGTTTATTGTGGACCCCAGGATGACTAGATGCTACTTCTGCAAAAGCTAATGGGGATCCAAATGAAGAAAGAAACACACTTCATTCTATCATGTCCACTTGACAGAGAGGACTTCCTTTAACTCAGGACCAAAGTGAAGAAAAACAATCATATCGAAGACTGACAGCAGTATCTCTCAGATTAGATATACTGCTGAATTGGGAGAGCATGGAAACGGCCAAATAATTCCAAAACAAATGCCTGTATAATCACATTGGTGAACTAATGTTATGGTGAACTAAAGTCACGGTGAACCATTCTTTGAAATGAACTAGAATTGAATAGTCAAGGAATCAAGCAACAAACAAACAATATTTCCTCCACAAAGACATTGTGTATACAATTCTAATGCTTTTCTTTTGCATACGTTTTAATACCAGCTGAATCCCACGCATGGTGCACAGTTCACTCATTGAATTGTATGTTGAGTGTTAACCAAGTGAATATGACAGACAATCTCAGAATGATTAACCCCCCCAAACTGCCATTCACTGCCAGTGCCTAACAAAGACTCTGTATATAAGATGGAGAGTTCTAATTCTCAAGATACAATGCAGCTGTGGACAAGCATCATAACATGGAAAGGGAAGAGAGACAGAAAGGAAGGAATGGAGAAGCAAAAATCACAAGGCTTTTTTTCTAATCTAACCGCTGGTTGTGTGAAATCTGCCCGCTACCCACATGCTCACTTGGTTCGACAGACATCTGCCCCCCAAAACCCTCAGGGGCAGATAGGTCCACCCTGCCCCCCACACACTCCCCCAACATCGTGTTCAGCCACAACCACAAGTGACAAAGCTGACATGGAGAGGGCGGTCTCATTGTCTCACCTCTGTCTCACACATGGAAATGGGGAGATCTCAGCCGGTTCTCCCTCCCACCTAACATGCTCACTCACCGCCGTTACTCTCTCTGTCTCACACACAGAGGGTCAGACTATCATAGGGGGGGTTATCCCATTTACAGACGAATCAATCCCACATTCCAAACCACACTGACAATCTCACACACACACTGCCGTTTAAGCACGCTTTACCACACAGCTCAATGCATTGCATTTATCCTCGTATAACAATCTCCACATTAACACTGGTGTTAAAAAAATCCTGATTTGTGCTTTGATGGGGGGGTACACCAACACCATGCAATTCACCCAGTAGCTTCCCAACTCCAGCCTCCACCCCCGCTAACCCCTAAATACAACTAACCCCTGGAAATAAAAAACAACCAAAGCTGAAGGAGCACACACAGAGACTACTCACCCAATCAGCCTGTGCTGCTGCAGCTCTCTTCTCCTCACTCGCTCTCTCCTTCCCTCGCTTCCCCACTAGCGCGGACACAAAACATCTAGAGGAGCGCTTTGGTTTCATTTGTTTGGTGTTTTTCTTCTCTTTGGGCTTCTTACTCCCCACTCTTTTGTCCTGGACGGTGAAAAAAGTGCACACAAAGACTTCTTCCTCCTCGCAACCCCTGGTCCCCTCTAGCATCTAGGCACTAGGACAACATCAAAGCAACTTGGGGGGAACACTTCAGGGGCCTATTGTCTCTGCGTGGATCTGTTTTTCTTGTAGCTCCCCCCTCATGACTCGCCGCCACTTGGTACAGTCCGGGCATTCACGCCAAGTAGCTTTCACACATGGTGGAGGGGAAGCTTGTCTCAAGCAATTGCTGACAAGCTGCAAACAAGACAGCCCCCCCCCACACACACACACACTCACAGACATCTACCCTTGCAAACACCCCTTTCTCCCTCCGTCTCTGTCCTCTCTGCCACTCGCTCTTTATCCCCCACTATTCAGGTCGCCCCTCCTCTCCCTCTCTCTCGTTCGGCGTGTAAGCCTCCCAGTCTCTGACCTGCTCACACACACACACACACACACACAGCAGAGGATTGCACAGGCACCATACTGCTCCCGCTTTCACAGGTGAAAAATCACATCGAGAGGGGAGGGTAGGATAAAACATTGACGATTCAGACTGAGGGAGAATAGGAGAGGCACCTACATAGAAAGAGGGCAAGGGAGAGTGAGGGAAAGAGAGAAAGGTGGGGGGGTTGGGTAGGACAGGATCTGTCCTCATGCCTGGCCTGAGAACAGAGGTGTGTGTGGGGGGGGGGGGGGTAATGGTGGAGACTAGAGCAGGGGGAAGGTGTTGATTTTGGAACAACGAACCATGAGCAACAAACTTAGCAGGTAAAAGTAAAAGTCAGCTTCAACCCACAGAAACTGACCCATAAAGTGAGTGTGTAGGTCTGTGTGGATTTTGGTGTTTATGATTGACAGACACAGATGGCAGCCAGACAGGTTAACAAATAAATCCCGAGAAACGTACTGTTTATCACTAAAGCCCCATCATTTTGCGGTTATATGTTTTATGATTGTGACAACTGCACAATGGTATCTTTATCATACAGGTACATAGTCGGTTTACCCTCAGCTTTCAAATCACCTCACTGGCCTTGACCATGTTGCGTCACATGCAGCTTCATGCTGCTACCAACTTGTTTCAAGCAGACCACCATAGTCTCTGTGCCAAAGAACGCCAAGGTAACCTGTCTAAATGACTATTGCCCCGTAGCACTCACATCTATAGCCATGAAAGGCTGGTCATGGCTCACATCAACACCATCAGCCCAGACACCCTGGACCGCCCCAACAGATCCACAGAGGATGCAATCTCTATTGCACTCCACACTGCCCTGACCCATCTGGACAAAAGGAATACCTACGTAAGAATGCTGTTCATTGACTACAGCTCAGCATTCAACACCATAGTCCCCTCCAAGCTCATCACCAAGCTCAGAACCCTGGATCCTGGACTTCCTGGCGGGCCACCCCTAGGCGGTGAGGGTAGGCAACAACAAATTCACCGCGCTGACACACGGGGTTAGGACTGGCTTGACTGGCTGCATTACCGCTTCGTACGGCAAGGGAAAGGTACCCGACCGCAAGGCGCTACAGAGCGTGGTAAGTACGGCCAGTACACCATTGGGGCCGAGCTCCCTGACATCCAGGACCTCTACACCAGGCAGTGTCAAAGGAAGGCCCAAAAAATTGTCAAAGACTCCAGCCACCCAAATCATAGACTGTTCTCTCTGCTACCGCACAGCAATCGGTATCAGTGCACCTAGTCTGGAACCAACAGGACCCTGAACAGCTTCTACCCCCAAGCCATGACCGCTAAACAAGACTGTTAAATAGCTGATCAAATGGCTACCTGGACGGATTATTTTTTGCACTAACTCTCTTGCACTGACTCTATGCACACACACTGGAGTCTTCCCGCACACTCACACATACTTACACTGACACCCCAACACACACATACACAGACACACACACACACACACACGCTACATACAGTAACATGTGCACACATGCATACTGACGCCACACATACACATTCACACACTTTCACACTCACCACATACGCTGCTGCTACTGTCTATTATCACTTTTTACATAGCTACCTCAATTACCTCGTCCCCCTGCACATCTGACTCGGTACTCTTTATAGTTATTCGTTATTCACTGTGTATTCATTTCTCATGTCACTATTTCATCACACCTTTCTGAAGGAGGGTTTTGACTAAAACCTCAACGTCAGAAGAGGAATGGGAAACTGCATGCTGTCACTAACATGCCCACATCTATGAAGAAATAACAGTAAATGGTATTGACAATGTCTGAGTGATGTATTTGGTACTAGATATCTCCAATACAGAATCGGAATGAGTAGCTGGGTAAGCAAAGGGTTAAATATACCAGCAACTGACCCAAAATGGGGAGGGATGTGGGGGCGGGGCGAGGGGACAGGATCCCATTGAGAATTGGTGGTATTGCAATGCCTGAGATTGGGTTGAACCAATGTGAGCTGTATTGCGGGGGTGCTCTTCCCTCAAGCCTCTCTGCTGCTTCTTCCTCTCCTCATTCCCTGTAACCGAGAACTGTACAAAAACCTACAATTATAATGTGTATGTTGTGGTATCGTTTTAACCAACCACCAACTCTGTTTTTATAACACCTGTGTGAATGCTGGGGAAATATTGTGTCCCTCTATGAAGGAGGGGGGAGGGGTAGGGTCAATAAAGAAAAGGGTAGAAGATCACTGTCACACTGAATGTTTGTTATTTTCAATAAACATGTACTGTATGTGACTCTGTAGTGTTTTGTGTAGAATAAAAATATGTAATGTTGTGCTACTGTTAACTAGAGCACTACGCAGTGACCTTACGGTAATTGTATGCGAGTGAGAGAATCTCATGTGTATTCAATGCACATTAGTTTGAGGTGGGAGGAGTTTTTCACCAAGGATTACACATTAATGGTCTGTACAGAGTAGTAGGACTACTCTTTGGTTTCATTACTACTCCTGTGTTAATTGTACCTGCTACTAGTAGGACTGGGATTTGTCTCAATGTATGTTTTTTCCCTTTGGTGAGGCCTGGAAACTGATGTTACATGAGATTGCTCAAACATATCCCGTACTCACAGTCAATGGCATCAGGCATATGGGGACTAAATTCAATATATTTGAATTAATTTTGTCTAAAAAATAAAACAAATTGTCGTTATATTTTTGTCCTACAATTGATCAAAATTATACGGCATATAGTCTGAGATACAACTGGTATAACCCAGTAGCGTAGTAAGACATTTGTTGGTGTGTGGGCCTGCAGATGTTTTGGGGGAGGAGGGGGACAGCTAACTTCCTGCAAGTCTACACATTTTGTCACGGGGCAAAGAAAATCATGTGCAGTTTTATAGGTAATCTCCTGCTATTCTACACATTTTGTCACGGGGCAAAGAAAATCATGTGCAATTTTATAGGTCATCTCCTGCTATTCTACACATTTTGTCACAGGGCAAAGAAAATCATGTGCAATTTTATAGGTCATCTCCTGCTATTCTACACATTTTGCCATGAGGCTGAGAGAAAATGTTGCTGTTTTAAAGCAAATTTCCTACAATTCTATACATTTTGCCATGGGGCAGAGAGGAAAATGTGCAGTTTTATAGCTAATCTCATGCTTTTCTACACCAGGAGGTTGAGAGAAAATATTGAATTTTTAAAGGTAATTAAAGCTACAATATAGGTGTGTTGACTGTGATAAAGGCACTGGATTATGAGCTGTCTTGTTTGCTAAATGAACAAATAAAGTATTCATTGGCATAGTACATGTAGCCAAAGAAACACATACTCCTCAATGTGGTCATATTTGTGGCTTATTGGGGGGGTGGCTATCAGTTAGTTATTTTTGGCCACCCATCCCATGAGAGTGAATGTCATTCCAGTTCACTGCTTGCTATGAATTCTGTCTGATGATGTTTGCATGTTTAGGTGAAAAGACAAATAATGTCCCGTTTGGAACACTGACAAGTATAGAGCATAATAAATATATATTTTTTAAATTCCTCAATCTGATTGGGTGGGGCCCACCCGTGCCCACCCGTGCCCACCCGTGCCCACCCAGGCCCACCGGGGGCTACGCGGCTGGGATGACGCCTATGCTCATAATAGGAAAAATAATATCGCAAGCACACTGGCAATACAAACGATCATAATTCAGTAACTTGAGTGTAATAAAAACTTTATTATTGTCACGATCGTTATAATGAGTGGACCAAAGCGCAGCGTGATCTGGGTTCCACATCTTTTAATTATCGGTGAAACTCACAGCAAAACAAAAACAATAGATCTCAAAACGAAACGTGAAGCTAACAATAGGGCTAACAGGCAACTATACATAGTCAAGATCCCACAAAGT
This sequence comes from Salvelinus alpinus, assembly GCF_045679555.1. NCBI lineage: Eukaryota > Metazoa > Chordata > Actinopteri > Salmoniformes > Salmonidae > Salvelinus > Salvelinus alpinus. The sequence continues at coordinate 10,046,788 of NC_092123.1, forward strand.
ACAAAGGGGAAATGGCTGCCTAAATATGATCCCCAATCAGAGACAACGATAAACAGCTGCCTCTGATTGGGAACCATACCAGGCCAACATAGATGTATAAATCACCTAGATAACCCACCCTAGTCACACCCAGACCTAACCAACATAGAGAATAAAAAGCTCTCTATGGTCAGGGGGTGACAGTACCCCTCCCAAAGGTGCGGACTCCGACCACAAAACCTGACTCAATAGGGGAGGGTCTGGGTGGGCATCTACCGTCGGGGGCGGCTCCGGTGCGGTGCGGGGCGAAGTACCCACTCCGCTCGCAGATACGTCATCTTCCATGGCGCTCTCTATGGTCAGGGCGTGACAGTACCCCTCCCAAAGGTGCGGACTCCGACCACAAAACCTGACTCAATAGGGGAGGGTCTGAGTGGGCATCTACCGTCGGGGGCGGCTCCGGTGCGTGCGGGGCGAAGTACCCACTCTGCTCGCAGATACGTCATCTTCCTCTGGTGCGGGGATCGTCGCCGGAAGCTCCGGACCGTGGATCCTCGCCAGGGGCTCCGGACCGTGGTTCGTCGCCGGAGGAACCGGACCGTAGATCGTCGCCGGAGACTCCAGACCGTAGATCGTCACCGGGGACTCCGGACCGTGGATCGTCGCCGGAGGAACCAGACCGTGGGTCGTCGCTGGGGACTCCGAACCGTAGATCGTCGTCGGGGACTCCGGAACGTAGATCGTCGCCGGGGACTCCGGAACGTAGATCGTCGCCGGGGACTCCGGACCGTGGTTCGTCGCCGGGGACTCCGAACCGTAGATCGTCGCCGGGGGCTCTGGACTGAGAACCCCCGCTGGAGGCTCTGGACTGCAGACTGACGCTGGAGGCTCTGGACCGCAGACCGTCGCTGGAGGCTCTGGACCGCAGACCGTCACTGGAGGCTCTGGACCGCCGACCGTCGCTGGAGGCTCCGGACTGCCGACCGTCGCTGGAGGTTCCAGACCGTGGACCGTCTCAGGAGGTTCCGGACCGTGGACCGTCTCAGGAGGTTCCGGACCGTGGACCGTCTCAGGAAGTTCCGGACTGGTGACACGCACCTCAGGACGAGTGCGGGGAGGAGGCACAGGACGTACTGTACTGTGGAGGCGCACTGGAGGCCTGATGCGTGGGGCCGGCACTGGTGGTACCGTGCTGGTGACACACACCTCAGGGCGAGTGCGGGGAGGAGGCACAGGACGTACTGGACTGTGGAGGCGCACTGGAGGCCTGATGCGTGGGGCCGGTACAGGTGGCGCCGGGCTGGTGATACGCACCTCAGGACACGTGCGGGGAGGAGGCACAGGACGTACTGGACTGTGGAGGCGCACTGGAGGCCTGATGCGTGGGACCGGTACAGGTGGCACCGGGCTGGTGACACGCACCTCAGGGCGAGTGCGGGGAGGTGGTACAGGACGTACTGGACTGTGGAGGCGCACTGGAGGCCTGATGCATGGGGCCGGTACAGGTGGCACCGGGCTGGTGATACGCACCTCAGGGCAAGTGCGGGGAGGAGGCACAGAACGTACTGGACTGTGGAGGCGCACTGGAGGCCTGATGCGTGGGGCCGGTACAGGTGGCACCGGGCTGGTGATACGCACCTCAGGGCGAGTGCGGGGAGGAGGTACATGATGTACTGGACTGTGGAAGCGCACTGGAGGCCTGATGCGTGGGGCCGGTACAGGTGGCACCGGGCTGGTGATACGCACCTCAGGGCGAGTGCGGGGAGGAGGCACAGGACGTACTGGACTGTGGAGGCGCACTGGAGGCCTGATGCGTGGGACCGGTACAGGTGGCCCCGGGCTGATGACACGCACCTCAGGGAGAGTGCGGGGAGGTGGTACAGGACGTACTGGGCTGTGAAGGCGCACTGGACACCAGGCGCGCTGAGCTGGCACAACCCGTCCTGGACAGATACCCACTTTATCACGACAAGTGCGAGGAGCTGGCACAGAACGCAGCGGGCTGTGAACTCGCACTGGAGACACGTATCACCGCAAAACATGATGCCTGACCGGTCACACGCTCCCCACGGTGAGTACGGGGAGTTGGCTCTGGTTCACTCCCCTCAACTTTCGCCGCCCACTCCTCGCTCAATCTGTCTCAATGTTCCTCCTCGGTCTCTGACTCACCCCTCAGCATCGCCGACCACTCCGTGTTCCCCCCCCCGGAAAAAAATTTGGGCTGTCTTTTGGGCTTCCATCGTGGCCGCGAACCCTGGCGTCGTCGCTGTTGTTCCCTCGCTGCCTCCGCCTGCTTCCATGGCAGGCTTCTGTCTCCTGCCATAATCTCGTCCCACGTCCAGGATGTCCTCCACTCCTGGCTTTCCTCCTGGGCACGCTGCTTGGTCGCCTCTACCATCAGTCCTATTAGCCAACGTGCAATCATTGGATAATAAAATGGATGAGCGCCGATCAAGACTATCCTACCAACGGGACATTAAAAACTGTAATATCTTATGTTTCCCCGAGTCGTGGCTGAACAATGACTTGGATAACATACAGCTGGCTGGGTTTTCGGTGCATCAGCAAGATAGAACGGCTGCCTCCGGCAAGACAAGGGGTGGAGGACTGTGTCTATTTGTAAATAACAGCTTGTGTACGAAATCTAATATTAAGGAAGTCTCAAGGTTTTGGTCGCCTGAGGTAGAGTATCTCATGAAAAGCTGTAGACCGCACTATTTACCAATAGAGTTTTCATCTATATTTTTCGTAGCTGTCTATTTACTACCACAAACCAATTCTGGTACTAAGACCGCACTCAACGAGCTGTATAAAGCCATAAGCAAACAAGAAAATGCACATCCAGAGGCAGCGCTCCTAGTGGCCGGGGACTTTAATGCCAGGAAACTTAGATCCGTTTTACCTAATTTCTACCAGCATGTTACATGTGCAACCAGAGGGGGAAAAAACTCTAGACCCCATTAACTCCACACACAGAGAAGTGTACAAAGCTCTCCCTCGCCCTCCATTTGGCAAATCTGACCATAACTCTATCTTCTATCGATGAGACAGCCTATAGGGAGGAGGTCAGAGACCTGGCAGTGTGGTGCCAGGATAACAACCTCTCCCTCAACATGATCAAGACAAAGGAAATGATTGTGGACTACAGGAAAAGGAGGACTGAGCACGCCCCCATTCTCATCGACAGGGCTGTAATGGAGCAGGTTGAGAGCTTCAAATTCCTTGGTGTCCACATCACCAATGAACTATCATAGTCCAAACACATCAAGACAGTTGTGAAGAGGGCACAACAACGGAGACTGAAAAGATTTGGCATGGATCCTCAGATCCTCAAAAAGTTCTATAGCTGCACCATCGAGAGCACCCTGACTGGTTGCATCACTACCTGGTATGGCAGCTGCTCGGCCTCCGACCACAAGGCACTACAGAGGGTAGTGCGTACGGCCAAGTACATCACTGGGGCCAAGCTTCCTGCCATCCAGGACCTCTATACCAGGCGGTGTCAGAGGAAGGCCCTAAACATTTTCTAAAAGTCCAGCCACCCTAGCCATAGACTGTTCTCTCTGCGAAGGCTTCTTAACAGCTTCTACCCCCAAGGCATAAGACTCCTGAACAGCTAATCAAATGGCTACCCGGACTATTTGCATTGTCCAGCCATTTTTACGCTGCTGCTACGCTCTGTTTACTATCCATGCATAGTCACTTTTCCACTACCTACGTGTACATATTATCTCAACTACCTCGACTAACCTGTGCCCCCACACATTGACTCTGTACCGGTACCACCAGCATATAGCCTCGCTACTGTTGATTTATTGTTGCTCTTTAATTATTTGTTATTTTTCCAATTTATTTAAAAAATATATATATATTATATATTAATATATATATATTTTTTTACATCAGTTTATTTTAGTAAATACTTTTTAACACTTATTTTTCTTAAAACTGTATTGTTGGTTAAGGGCTTGTAAGTAAACATTTCACTGTTGTGTTCGACGCATGTGACAAATAACATTTGATTTGATTTGAATACCTCTCATGATTTTATATCCAAGGTATCTCGAAGGCACACTTTTATTATTGACCTGGTCACATTCATTAGGCACAAAATGGTAAACGTTTTTTAAAACGGTTTGCATCGGAACCTGCTAAAGCGTTTCTTACTGGATAAGTTCAGTTGTCCTTAGCTGTTGTCCTTAGCTGTATCAGTGCTTTTTCTTCCGTTTGGTGCTCTGCTGGTACCAAAACACTCACATGTCATATAATTAACATTGCATGTCATATCATCCTTGACAGATAGAACTCAATGTGTATCTACTGATATCCTGGATATTACGAAAGGTGTCCCGCAGGGGTCGATTCTGGGTCCTGTGCTTTTTACTATTTACATTACCAATATCGTCTGTAAAAAACTGTAACCTGCACTTGTATGCCGATGATACTGTTGTGTGTGTTATTGGCCCCACGGTTGACCAGGCTCTGGTTGTATTCATTGTATTACAGAAAAAAATGTACTGACCTGAAATTAGTATTGCATGTAGGAAAAACTAAGTATATGTTGTTCTCTAGATCGCATACAACTAACTATGATGATTTAAGCATACAGGCCCTTCGGAAAGTATTTAGAACTTTTGACTTTATCCCACATTTTGTTACGTTACAGCCTTATTCTAAAATGGATTAAATAAAACATTTTCCTCATCTACACACAATACCCCATAATGACAAAGTGAAAACATGTTTTTAGGAATGTTTGCAAATGTATTTCAAATAAAAAACAGAAATACCTTATTTATAATCATTCAGACCTTTTGCTATGAGACTCTAAATTTAGCTCAGGTGCATCCTGTTTCCATTGATCATCATTGAGATGCTTCTACAACTTGATTGGAGTCCACCTGTGGTAAATTCAATTGATTGGACATGATTTGGAAAGGCATAACACCTGTCTATATAAGGTCCCACAGTTGACAGTACATGTCAGAGCAAATAACAAGCCATGAGATCGAAGGAATTGTCCGTAGAGCTCCTAGACAGGATTGTGTCGAGGCACAGATATGGGGAAGGGTACAAAAACATTTCTGCAGCATTGAAGGTCCCCAAGAACACAATGCCCTCCATCATTCTTAAATGGAAGAAGTTTGGAACCACCAAGACTCTTCCTAGAGCTGGCCGCCCGGCCAAACTGAGCAATCGGGGGAGAAGGGCCTTGGTCAGGGAGGTGACCAAGAACCCGATGGTCACTCTGACAGATGTGAGGGAAGTTTTCTGTTAAACCCTACTAATGCTTGTGTACTAAAATATCCTTCTTTAAGCCTAGGCATTAGGCTTGAGATGGTATCTTTAACTAACTCCTATAACAAAGATAATTAAGATGTCTTATCTGCAGAATAAGCTTATATGATTGAACTGTTGAACTCTTGTTATTAGAATGTCTCCTTTCGGACTCTGGTGTTGGCAGCTGCTCATATGGGCCTCAGTCACCTTGGGCCCAGAAAGGGGAGAAATCAGTCTTGTCTATCACATGTCCCTGTTGCTATGCAGAATATCAGCAATGAGTATGGCAAAGGAGGTCAAAAGGAAACATTGTTTCCATATGTGAACTATGTGTCTTTATTGCAAACCATGTGCAGTGATGGCGTGAGTAATGGGGAACCAATCACTTGTCTCCACTGTGTCTGTATGTCAGTCACCTCCTCCTAGGGGGAGATTGTTCTCTCCCCTAGTTCAAGGTGGAAACTAAGTAACAACAAATGTTCTTAATACTGAACAAAACAACACGTTCTTTGTATTTGGGGCCGAAGGTCTGGCACAGGATGTGTGGACTTGGTGTTTGGAACCATTGTATGTCATCTCTGAGGTTGCACCTATCCTGAGATAGTATATAACCTAGAAGCTCTCACTCCATCTCACCAGGGGGGGAGGGGGCGACAAGCCTCCTTGTTATAAGTCTTTTAATAAAAGTAATACCTTGTTTGATTAATTTAGCCTCTCCTCATTATTGATTAAGGGTAGAATTTCCATCACACAGAGCTCTAGAGTTCCTCTGTAGATATGGGAGGACAACCATCTCTACAGCACTCCACCAATCAGGCCGTTATGGTAGAGCCAATCCTCAGTGAAAGGCACATGACAGCCCTCTTGGAGTTTGCCAAAATGTCCTTGAGTGGCCCGGCCTGATCCCGGACTTGAAACCGATCGAACATCTCTGGAGAGACCTAAAAATAGCTGTGCAGAAACTCTACCCATCCAACCTGACAGAGCTTGAGAGGATCTGCAGAGAGGAATGAGAGAAACTCCCCAAATACAGGTGTGCCAAGCTTGTAGCGTCATACCCAAGAAGACACGAGGCTGTAATCGCTGCCAAAGTACTGAGTAAAGTTGTGTAAAGTTATATTTCCGTTACTTATTTGTATTTTTTTTTAATCTAAAAACCTGTTTTTGCTTTATCATTATGATGTATTGTGTGTAGATTGACAAGGAAAAACATTTTTTTAATCAATTTTAGAATAAGGTAACAAAATGTGGAAAAAGTCAAAGGGTCTGAATACTTTCCGAATGCACTGTATGTACCTTGGATGGTGTCCATACTGATCGTGTCCCTGCTTACAAATATCTGGATAGATGAAAAGCTGTCTTTTATAAAGCGTATTGATGAATAGGTAAAGAAGCCGAGAATAAAAATGGGCTTCTTCTATAGAAATAGGTCATGCCTCTCGCTAAATAGTAGAAAGCAGATTATTCAGTCGACATTCCTTAAGTTTATCATAGCGCACTGAGTTTTATTACAGGTGTCAATTTTAGTACTCATAACTGTTTTCTCTACCAGAAAGTTGGTTGGCCCTCTTTGATGTCACGTAGGTTGATACATTGCTATGTTTGCATTCATAAAGCCCTTTTACAAAAAGTCCCACTGCAGCTAACATCTTTACTAGACTTTAGACATTTGAGTTACCACACCCGGTCTCAGGGATGGTTAACTCTGGAAATTCCTTTGGTCTCTGCGGCGTTAGGTAAATCAGCTTTTAGTTTTCTTGCACCTTATTTGTGGATAAAATGTAAATGTTCTTAAACTAGATGCTCTGGTGCCTCTCGCACCATTCAGAAGGCTGATTGAGGACCTTACTAGTGATGAATGTGTTTGTTTTTTATGACCATGTTTTTCTTTCTTCTTGCATTTTGTATTTATATTGGTGAGTGTATTTTCAGTCATTTATGTAATTCAGGGCTCATCTGTAAAAGAGACCTTGGTTTCTGTACGACTCTCTGATAAAAAAATAAAGGTCAAATAAATAAATCCTCCCTTGACTTTCCAAGTTTGATATCTGTACGGCTCTCAATTGGTCTCATAAGCATCTATATAAAAAAAAATCAGGCCTTGAGCGCTGAATATTGTCTTCTACCTGTACTGGTAGTCTCATACCGTGGTTACCTTCTTGTCAGCGCAGACCTCCACCACAAGAAACGTTTGTGGACATCTGCCGAGACGCTGGTCACAGATCAGCGAATCTGTCTTTAGAGATGAAGTCTGAACATACAGTGCTATACATTTATTTTGTATTTTTTTTAGCTGCTCTCTTGGCCATGTCTCCTTTGTAAAAGAGGTATTCTGACTTCAATTGGACTTCCTGGATAAATAAAGGTTAAATAAAAATAAATAGAATAGATCAATAAAAAAACAACCACACAGTGGTAAATTTGATTTCATAAAAAAAAAAACGAAAGAAAGATAACTCCACAATTTTACCTATGCACGTTGTTTTTGTCTCGGCACAAGTATAATATGTGTGCGGGAGTTACATATCTCCATCTCAGCCGTCTGCAGCAGAGACAGCCGGGGCGTCAATTGAAACCCTACGCACGCATTGGTGCTACGTTCAGAGGCGGGCGGTGACCCTGAGTGAGTAAAAATCAGCGCAGATTGGCAGCAAATGCTGGTTATGTCATTCGACTGTCTCCAGAGCGATTTGATAATATACTGTCTGGAGGCAGGGGATGGAGCGTGCAGGGGATGGAGCGTGCACGGGATGGAGCGTGCACGGGCAAGGTCAGTGATGTACTTGCAAAGACTGAACAGGGGACATAAGAAATGGTTGCGAATGAGCCTCAATCCACCATCATTGTATATCTATTATTTTCTCTATGGACTGGTGAGGATTATATAAATGCATAGACACATCTTTTTCTACCCTCATCTCAGTTTCTCCTTTTTCCTGGATACCTGTACCCTGCTACTCAGAAGGTGACATTTCCTTGGTGGCACGGTATCTAGGATATACTGGATCTGTGAACATGCCTGCATATACTATTTCAGAAAAGCATCACCTCTGATATGACCAGTTAGCGCCTAATAGTCACTCTCAGCTCTAAAGAACAAATTCCATCTCCACCAACAGCAGGTATAGGTCCTCTCATAGAATATAATCTATTTCAGTCTATTTTTATGGGTCCTCTCCCCAGTCAGTGCAGTTGTTTGCTATGCAGTGGTCTAACATTTCAAGGTTTCGAACTGACGCTGGATGTTATGCAACGCCTGCACTCGGGGACTCTGTAACATAAGCAGAAGAGACAGGAATAGAGCAGAAACGGGCAGTGAGGCAGAGCAGGAGCCTGTTGTCTCCCCATTAAAGAGCAGGCACAGCCACTGTCCAGCCAGTGGCTAGCTGATTAGCCACCCTGCTGGCTTCTGCCCATCATGGCCCCCGACATGGCTGAGATGGACAGATAGGGGATGTCTGATTGCCGTAGAGTACATGGGAATAACCGAAGAAAACTATTTTATTTGTCAAGAGACCATGGGACTGATTGAGCACAGTTAAAGGGGATGGGCAGCAATTTGAATTAGCCTGGAAACAATGTGGATATGGTTATAAAAGGCAAATACATTTACATTTACATTTAAGTCATTTAGCAGACGCTCTTATCCAGAGCGACTTACAAATTGGTGCATTCACCTTATGATATCCAGTGGAACAACCACTTTACAATAGTGCATCTAACTCTTTTAAGGGGGGGGGGGGGTTAGAAGGATTACTTTATCCTATCCTAGGTATTCCTTAAAGAGGTGGGGTTTCAGGTGTCTCCGGAAGGTGGTGATTGACTCCGCTGACCTGGCGTCGTGAGGGAGTTTGTTCCACCATTGGGGTGCCAGAGCAGCGAACAGTTTTGACTGGGCTGAGCGGGAACTGTACTTCCTCAGAGGTAGGGAGGCGAGCAGGCCAGAGGTGGATGAACGCAGTGCCCTTGTTTGGGTGTAGGGCCTGATCAGAGCCTGAAGGTACGGAGGTGCCGTTCCCCTCACAGCTCCGTAGGCAAGCACCATGGTCTTGTAGCGGATGCGAGCTTCAACTGGAAGCCAGTGGAGAGAGCGGAGGAGCGGGGTGACGTGAGAGAACTTGGGAAAGTTGAACATCAGACGGGCTGCGGCGTTCTGGATGAGTTGTAGGGGTTTAATGGCACAGGCAGGGAGCCCAGCCAACAGCGAGTTGCAGTAATCCAGACGGGAGATGACAAGTGCCTGGATTAGGACCTGCGCCGCTTCCTGCGTGAGGCAGGGTCGTACTCTGCGAATGTTGTAGAGCATGAACCTACAGGAACGGGTCACCGCCTTGATGTTAGTTGAGAACGACAGGGTGTTGTCCAGGATCACGCCAAGGTTCTTAGCACTCTGGGAGGAGGACACAATGGAGTTGTCAACCGTGATGGCGAGATCATGGAACGGGCAGTCCTTCCCCGGGAGGAAGAGCAGCTCCGTCTTGCCGAGGTTCAGCTTGAGGTGGTGATCCGTCATCCACACTGATATGTCTGCCAGACATGCAGAGATGCGATTCACCACCTGGTTATCAGAGGGGGGAAATACACACATTTATATTTATTATTATTCACATACATTTACAATGGCAGGGCAGGTACTGCCATTAACCATAGAACATAAGCAGAAGATCAAGAGACTGGTGACAATTTCAACATACAGCTGTCCTTATTACCCCAGCCTAGTATTTTCAAATCTAGAGAGAATATGGATCACAGATTTTCTTGTCTGAAACAGCTTGGGGTTAGGTCAGCATTTTAAAATTAAACCATCATTCTGCCTCTAACAAAATATGTTCATGTTTATACTCAGTCGGAAGACAAACTTCCGCTCCTTGTTGAAGTTACACTTCGCAAAGGAAGAAAGAAAGTATCGGGTTGGAAAGTGTCAACTAAGAACAGGGGATGGACCGTTTCCTCACACTGGCATTTCATTGCAACAGGCAGTATCATAAAGACCTGTTACATTCATTTGACAAAACCTCTGCTTCACTTTTCTCCATAGATAGAATACATCTACAGTATCTATGTGCTCGACAGTGCACTAGCTGTCATTCTACCGCTGAAGTTCAATTCCTTTGACAGCAAGGTACAGATTTATCAATTGCTTTAGGTGAGGAAGCCATCTTGTGGATATTTCCTGTACTGACGATTTATCAACGAACACCTAAGCATCAGCATGACATTATCCCCCAAATTGGCAACTACTGCTAAAGGCCTAGCAGTGTGATAAATGTAAATGATTTGGTCATGTGTCAAATGTACGTAGAACGGAAGAGTATTATAAGCCAGCTTAGCCTAAATGCTGCAATTGTGGTGGTGAACATGCACCCGAATATCTGAAGGAGACAGAGGTGTCAAGAATAAGGGCTGTCCAGAATGTCTCCTATCCAGAGGCGGTTGAGAAGAGCGGAAGAAAGGAGTGAAGTTGAAGAAGTAATGGTAGTAGGAGTAGATGAGACACCAGATGATGTTCCTTGTCAACAGAGGGATCCTGGCATGTTGCATGTGAAGAAGGTGGACTTTGTAGCATTTCTTACTTTGGTTATCATCTTCACAGCGCAAACGGAGAGGAAATCCTAGACAGTAGGCAGCGTTGTGAGTGCGGCTGAGCGTTTTTTGGGACTCAGGAACTTTTCTGCAGAGGCATTACAAGGAATCCTGTCGAAGAACGCTCCATCCTCACAGGCACCTGAGCCTGTGTAGGGATGTGATTTGAATGTGACTGAAGGAGTGGGATGGTAGTTTTGATTTATTTGGGGATTTTGTATTATCTCAGGTCCCCCTCTTCCCGCAGTGGAATATATCATTTTGTTTTTGTTTCAATAGCCCGTACAGTACAGTAGGCGGCGGCAATACACCAATAGGTGTCGTCTGCCATAAAACTTTAAAGAAGAAGAAGGCACCATTGGGACTTGAGAAGATGGAGGATGTTTTGTTTGAAACTGATGTCGAGTGGAGATCAGAGTGAGAAGGAATGGATTACAGTGGTGAATAAAAAAGGAAACAAAATAAGTAAAGTGGCCGTGGAGTCGAGTAAATCCAAGCCTAGTTCTGACTAAATTTTTGTTGGACTGAGTGTTTTTCGATCAATCGAGATACCTGGGAGATCCGTTTGAAGTCTTGATGAAAATTATAGACGCGATAGATGAGGTGGCGTCAGTGAAAATGACAAGAAATTGCCGACTGACCCGTATGGTGGATGCAGTGAGGAAGCCCCCTCTATCCATTATTTTGTTCTTTGAAGAAGAGTCTCTCCCTTCGTACTCTCTCCCTTCGTATCCTGTGAGAGCCTTCGTGCCCAAACCCTTGTAGTGTGATAAATGTAAACTATTTGGACATGTGTCAAGTGTATGTAGACGGGAGGAATATCCATATGCCATTTGAGGCGAAATTCTGCAATTGTGGTGGCGAGCATGCACCAGAATTCATGAAGTTCCCTGTTAGGGTGAAGAACACCGAGGTGGCAAGAACAAGGGCTGTTCAGCATGTCGCCTATCCGTGGGCAGTGAGAAGAGTGGAAGAAGGGAGTAACGTTAAAGAAACCATGGTAGTTGGATTAGAGACATCGTTGAATGTTTGTCGTCAACAGGATCCTGGGATGTTGCATATTAAAAAGGTGGACTTGGTATCGTTTACTGCATTGGTTATCAACTGCACAGCGCAAACAAAGAAGACATTTGAGAAGATAGTCATCGTTTATGAGTGCGGCTGAAAGTTTTTGGGGATTCAGGGATTTTGGGATTCAGGGATTTTACAGCAGAGGCATTGCAAGGAATCCTGTCGATGATTGTTCAGTCCACACAGGCACCCGAGCCTGTGTAGGGATGTGCTTTGGATTGTCATTGAAAGGGTGGGGATACATTTGTATTTTTTTTTATTGTGTTGTATATGATGTTGGTATCCACGCTCCCGATGGATTTTTTTTCACTACCTGTACAGTAGGTGGTGTCATTACACCAATAGGTGTAGTCTGCCATAAAACCATAAAGAAGAAGAAGACACTGACGCCTTTTGGAATGGTGTGGGTCTTCATGCCTTAGCACATTATTTGTTCTTCTCAGAAGATTTACACTTTAGCAGCTAAATACACAGATTTACGGGCCGATTTAATCCGCATAGTGGAAGATCCACGATATAACGCAATTTAAATTTAAAGAGCAACTGCCACTAAAAAACAACTACTCATTTAGCAAGCAGCCTACAGTGCATTCGGAAAGTATTCAAACCCCTTGACTTTTTCCACATTTTGTTTTTACGTTACAGCCTTACTCTAAAATTGATTCAATCGTTTATTTTCCTCATCAATCTACACACAGTACCCCATAATGACAAAGTAAAAACAGGTTTTTAGATTTTTGGTATATATATTTTTTTAATATTACGTTTACATAAGTTTTCAGACCCTTTATTCAGTACTTTGAAGCACCTTTGGCAGCAATTACAGCCTCAAGACTGCTTGGGTATGGCGCTACAAGCTTGGCACACCTGTATTTGGGGAGTTTCTCCGATTTTTCTCTGCAAATCCTCTCAAGCTCTGTCAGGTTAGATGGGGAGCGTTGCTGCACAGCTATTTCCAGGTCTCTCCAGGGATGTTCATTCGGGTTCAAGTGTTCAACAAATCAAAATATATTTTATAATTGAGAATCTTCAAAGTAGCCAACCTTTGCCTTGATGACAGCTTTTGCACACTCTTGGCATTCTCTCAACCAGCTTCATGAGGTAGTCACCTAAAATGCATTTCAATTAACAGGTATGCCTTGTTAAAAGTCAATTTGTGGAATTTCTTTCCTTCTTAATGCGTTTGAGCCAATCAGTTGTGTTGTGACAAGGTAGGGGTGGTATACAGAAGATAACCCTATTTGGTAAAAGACCAAGTCCATTATGGCAAGAACAGCTCAAATAAGCAAAGAGAAACGACAGTCCATCATTACTTTAAGACATGGAGGTCAGTCAATCCGGAACATTTCAAGAACTTTGAAAGTGTCTTCAAGTGCAGTCGCAAAAACCATCAAGCGCTATGATGAAACTGGCTCTCATGAGGACCGCCACAGGATAGGAAGACCCAGAGTTACCTCTGCTGCAGAGGATAAATTCACTAGAGTTAACTGCACCTCAGATTGCAGCCCAAATAAATGCTTTACAGAGTTCAAGTAACAGACACATCTAATCATCAACTGTTCAGAGGAGACTGCATGAATCAGGCCTTCATAGTCAAATTGCTGCAAAGAAACCACTACTAAAGTACACCAATAATAAGAAGAGACTTGCTTGGGCCAAGAAACACGAGCAATGGACATTAAACTGGTGGAAATCTGTTCTTTGGTCTGATGAGTCAAAATTTGAGATTTTTGGTTCCAACCGCCATGTCTTTGTGAGATGCAGAGTAGGTGAACGGATGATCTCTGCATGTGTGGTTCCCACCGTGAAGCATGGAGGGGGTGTGATGGTTTGGGTGTTCTTTGCTGGTGACACTGTCAGTGATTTATTTAGAATTCAAGGTACTCTTAACAAACATGGCTACCACATCATTCTGCAGCGATACGCCATCCCATCAGGTTTGCACTTAGTGGGACTATCATTTGTTTTTCAACAGGACAATGACCCAAAACACACCTCCAGGCTGTGTAAGGCTATTTGACCAAGAAGGAGAGTGATGGAGTGCTACATCAGATGACCTGGCCTCCACAATCACCCGACCTCAACCCAATTGAGATGGTGTGAGATGAGTTTGACCGCAGAGTGAATGAAAACAAGTGCTCAGCATATGTGGGAACTCATTCAAGAATACCACGAGTGTGCAAAGCTGTCATCAAGGCAAAGGGTGGCTACTTTGAAGAATCTAAAATATATTTTGATTTGTTTAACACTTTTTTGGTTACTACATGATGCCATGTGTTATTTCATAGTTTCACGATTATTTTTACAATGTAGAATTAAAGAAAAACCCTTGAATGATTAGGTGAAAGCATTTAATGAGAACTAAAAGGTGTGCAACATGAAAATATTGTCTCATTTACATTGTATAATTTCTTGATGGTCCTTAATTACCCCCAGGGATAGGCTTTACAAAGTTCAACAAACTTTAACACCTGCAAACACACACACACCCTAAAACCAATTTACGTTTGAGTTCAGTCATGGAATTGGATACCATCCTTTAATAACCCAATCTAAAAGGAGGCAAAATCAGGACATGCAGTCGCCTTTTAAAGGTAATTTCCAATTGAACAGACATATGCAGCATTTACCATGAATGCAGTCTCCGCTCACGCTGGAACATCACCTTTAAATTTCAATCGCACATTGAATCGAGCCCCTAATTCGATTTCACTGGCACCAGAGTCGATCAACATATTAAACAGTAGATTAGACAATCTATAAGAATACCACACAACAATCTAATCAGTACTCCATTGATTTTACTCCTACAAAATAACTCCATTTCATTCTAGCATGAAAATAATTAGTGTTAGGTTAAATTCGGATTAAAAGGTGTTTGTTAGAGTCTGTTAGCTTTCTAGGCCAAATAGTGCATGTCTGATATAAGCAACAACATCACACAATGAATTCATAGTTTGACGATTCAATTGACAGCTACAATTGACACATGCTAAGTGTGTTTTTTCACATATGTGTGTAGTTGCACATAGACAGTAGTTCCTGTCCATCCTAAGACACTGGAGTACAGGTGCTTTTGATCAGAATCAGCTGCTTCTTCCAAGGAGCAGTCACAACGACAAAATGACAACGGAAAATCTGGAACGAGAGAGAGAGAGGAAAGGAGTTTTGGCATTAGGGAGTCAGCATAGCAGAGAAACTTCAATGTCCAAGTTCTTTGTGATAAGGACTGTTACCAATGCAAATAGTGCAAACATGCACAGCCTCTGTGCTATTAGCACTACCACCCCCTTAACAAGAGATTAGATTAAAGACTAAATACTGATAGCTCTTGAAGGACTTTCATTGCCTCAAAAAACCTTGCGGACCCCAGTCTGCATCAATTGTCTGAAATGCAAGGCTCTCCCAAAGCCATTCTTGAAATGAATTCAGAAAATATTTACATCCTCCATCTCTATCAGAAGGAAATTTAGTTTGTTTTATACCTATTGGTAATGGACGTTCAGGTCTGCCCTCCCTGTCTCTTTCTCTGTCCCCCCCTCTTTCTCATGCCCCTAAATTAAATCCATAAAATACATGCTGCAGATACCGAGCGGGTTCAAGATGTGGTTGAGGCATACCTGGGTGTTGGAATTGTCTGGAGAACAGAAGGAGGACTGGCAACCTCTCACCTCCACATCAATGTCGTACTGACCTGCACCGACCTCCTGAGAGAGCCACACCTTAGTTCAGCTTCATTTGTGCATTAAAGGGCTTTCAACAAGACATCGGACGCAGAGCAAACACGAACAATTGCAAAATCATACTTCCATGTACAATGCAAATACAACAAAGCTATGTTTATCTAGTTGGGAAGTGAAAATAAAATGTACAGAATTAGGGGGGGGGAAATCTCGAATCACCATACCTAGAAAGAAGAAAATGCACTCCCTAAATCTTTATTAGGAGTTGCAGTCTTTACGAACAGATTGCCCATAAGGTATGATCCTTATGAGCTGGCGAGACTGCAGTCAAACGGGGGGTCTCTCACCTCTCTGTGGACTGAGTGGAACTTGGTAATGTTGTGGAGCTGATGAGTCTGGCTGTGGAAGTTGAAGCTCTTGATGCCGAAGGCAACACAGGCCTGTACCTCTGGGTCAGCTGGGTCCACATCCTGCCCAAGAGGTGCCGCAGTGGCCATGGCTGACAGGAGGAAGAAAGGGCAGAGGAAATGCCAGAAGTAGAACATATTCGGTCTGGTTAGTAACAGGTTTTCCTAAGACTTAGAGAGACTCTCTGGCTGGCACCAAGAAGGGCGGCACCAGAGTTTCCACTGTGTGTACACAGAAACTCGCACGCACGCACACGCTGGTTTGTCAGTAGCTTAATCTGTTTAGTGAGCTGTGTTTGTGTGAGCCTTTGATACTTCTGTCTTGTGTAGGACTCGGACAGTAATCAGTTTAGTGGGTTAGGTTTGAATATCTCATGTTAGGCCTGGGCTGCAGTAACACGTGGTGAGGTCAGTGGCTCGGTAGGCACTGGCTATTATCAAAGCACAAATTAACCTTGAGAAGGCCAAGTTCACCGTACAACAGATACTGTAGTTTCAACAACCAGGGTGACATAGGCCAGGGTTTCTGAAACTTGGTCCCGGGGCCCCCTCTGGGTGCACGTCTTGGTTTTTGCCCTAGCACTACACAGCTGATTCAAATAGTCAAAGCTTGATGATGAGTTGGCTATTTGAATCCGCTGTGTAGTGCTAGGGCAAAAAACAAAATGTGCACCCAGGTGGGGGGGGGGGGGGGGGGGGGCTGACATACGCTATTAACTGAAATTGAGAAACAATTTGATGTAACCATCCACAATTTTAACCTATAGGTGGCACTAAAGACCAATATATGGACACATTTGTAAAAGTCAAGCTAACGTTGTTCGGCCTGCTACTTACTGTAGGGGGAGAGAGGGTGAGAGAATGACCTGTGATAAAGACTGTGATGAAGACAACGTCAGTGACTTGCTGGTGCCAGAGCACAGCTTGTGATCAATCACAATTCATGGCATTGTCTGGAGGAATGGCCATATCACAAGGACTGGGGAGATTTTCAGGATAAAATAAACAGAATGGAGCTAAGCACAGGCAAAATCCTAGAGGAAAAACCTGGTTCAGTCTGCTTTTCTCCAGAGACTGGGAAACTAATTCACCTTTCAGCAAGACAATGATCTAAACACAAGACAGAATCTACACTGCTGTTGCTTACCAAGAAGACAGTGAATGTTCCTGAGTGGCCTAGTTAGAGTTTTGACTTAACTCTGCTTGAAAATCTATGGCGAGACTTGAAAATGGCAGTCTAGCAATGATCAACAACCAAACTGTCAGAGCTTGAAGAATTTTGAAAAGAATAAAAGGGCAAATATTGCACAATCCAAGAGTGCAAAGCTCTTAGGGGCCGATCCCGACTTAGGAATTTATGCCTTTCCTACGCACTTCTCTGTATTTGGTGTTCAGACTTGCCTTGTTCAGTCACGTAATGCACTCTGCAGGTGTGGCTACCTTGCGCACTCTGAATACATTTCATTCAACTGCTGAAAACCCTCCCACTTTCTGGCCAACAGATTTTCCTGTGGAGTTTTCATTCGGTGGGGTTTTCGTAACATTTATCTGAAGCCACTCCTTAAATACGGTGCACTTTTAATTCTAATTTGTCGACAGACTCAATAGAATACATTCTTAGAACAGGTTCAGAATATAGGAACCAATACAGCCCCACAGAGGAGGTGTCATAATACCAATAAAACCTAGCGGTCAAACAGGGAAATGGTTCCGATCATTTTTCCACCATTCATTTTTCCCATAGGGGACGTTTTGATAACCATGCAGATCTCTCTCGGACAAGGTGACCTTTATCAATATATTCGGCTCTATTTACTCTCAGATTCAAAAATGCTAATTAGGATCAAAGTAGACATGCAAAACTACAAATCCCTGCAAGTCCCTGCATTTCATCTCTAGCTGACACCTTTGCTAACAGGTATTGTGTCAATTTAAAACTTGCGCAAGACAGTTCACAGAATTGTCCATTTAAAGAAATGTAACCAATTTATTCATTACTACATTTAGCTAACATTAGATAGTTAATCCAGAGATTCTTACCTTTGCCTTGATTCGGCCGTCTCGTCCAGATCATCATGGCATTTGTAGTTCTTTATGATACCCACTTTAGCAGCTAATTAACATTTCATTTTGGGGGAGGGGGGGGCGGTAAATACAGGTGAATATATTGATAAAAGTCACCATGTCCTAAAGAGATGTACATGGTTATCAAAAGGTCACACCAGGGTAGCACAAAACACAGCCCTTATTTTAAAAGTTTCTAAAATCCCCTATGGGAAAAATGATTGGTGGAAAAACTAATGGAACCATTTCCCTGTTTGACTGCTAGGTGTTATGGGTGTTATGACTCATACTGTGGTACTCTATGAAAGAAACCAATCTATGCATTTTCGTCTCAGTTTCAGCACCAACTGGTAGATTTAAAAATACTCTGATTTTGTAGACTATTTAGGTACATTTTAGGGTTAGGAAAGTATGTATGAATCATTAATAAAACCGTTTGGAGATCCTTTACGCACGAAATACTGTATATTACACCAATCAAAAATACAGTGGTTTGATTAATCCGGAAAATTGTTAGAAATATTGGAAGGTGTAAAAAAAAGTGTACAATGGGGGTTGAACAATAATCCTATACATCTACCCTAATTCTCACTGATCATGGAACTGTACGACAATAGTCCAGTCGTCGTGAACCGTGCTTCAGGCTCCCAGTTTAACCTGCTACGTGAGTTCCACGATGATTCAAATAGGGTACATGCCCTAAATTATTGCACAACGTTAGCCTCAGATAATCCACTAATTAATTTACAAGGACGTGACAGAGGGAAAAAAGGTAAACGGAATGGAATGATGCGAAAATAAATGCATCTGGGTATTACTGACGGTGGCTCCCGATAGTGGCTAATATTTAACATGATACACATTAACATCATTCACGGAGAAAAGCCCTGGTATATAATTAAAACGTTTTAATGCGCATACGTCTATTATGCAGATTGAGCTCTACAGAAGCCTATAGCTTGGGTCTCCAAATTTCCTCCAAGCAAATGATGGCACACAATTAGAATTCGGAATAGTGGCACAGCTATTTATATCCAATTTCACTGTGGAAAAGGGGCCGCAATACATGTCATGTTGATATGATTTTCAGTTTGCTTCAATATGGCTGGTTTCACATTCGTCTCCAGGGATCATTTAAAACAATTGCTATGTGTATTTACAATCCCCCTTTCCAAACGGATTACTAATTTACCTAGCTCTTATCAATAGAGATCATCAATGAGTCAATGACAGTGCTTGGAGAATGATCACGGTCACAAGACGCAGGCCTCCTAATTGTCCCTAGAATTTCTAAGCAAACAGCGGGAGGCAGGGCTTTCTCCTATAGATCTCCATTTTTATGGAACAGTCTGCCTACCCATGTGAGAGACGCAGACTCGGTCTCAACCTTTAAGTCTTTACTGAAGACTTATCTCTTCAATAGGTCATATGATTGAGTGTAGTCTGGCCCAGGAGTGTGAAGGTGAACGGAAAGGCTCTGGAGCAACGAACCGCCCTTGCTGTCTCTGCCAGGCCGGTTCCCCTCTCTCCACTGGGATTCTCTGCCTCTAACCCTGTTACAGGGGCTGAGTCACTGGCTTGCTGGTGCTCTTTCATGCCGTCCCTAGGAGGGGTGCGTCACTTGAGTGGGTTGAGTTACTGACGTGATCTTCCTGTCTGGGTTGGCGCCCCCCCTTGGTTTGTGCTGTGGTGGAGATCTTTGTGGGCTATACTCGGCCTTGTCTCAGGATTGTAAGTTGGTGGTTGAGGATTTCCCTTTAGTGGTGCGGGGGCTGTGCTTTGGCAAAGTGGGTGGGGTTATATCCTTCCTGTTTGGCCCTGTCCGGGGGTTTCTTCGGATGGGGCCACAGTGTCTCCTGACCGCTCCTGTCTCAGCCTCCAGTATTTATGCTGCAGTAGTTTATGTGTCGGGGGGCTGGGGTCAGTTGGTTATACCTGGAGTACTTCTCCTGTCTTATCCAGTGTCCTGTGTGAATTTAAGTATGCTCTCTCTAATTCTCTCGTTCTCTCTTTCTCTCTGAGAACCTGAGCCCTAGGACCATACGTCAGGACTACCGGGCATGATGATACCTTGCTGTCCCCAGTCCGCCTGGCCTTGCTGCTATTCCAGTTTCAACTGTTCTGCCTGCGGTTACGGAACCCCTACCTGTCCCAGACCTGCTGTTTTCAACTCTTAATGATCAGCTATGAAAAGCCAACTGAAAATTATTCATGATTATTATTTGACCATGCTTGTCACTTATGAACATTTTTGAACATCTTGGCATAGTTTTGTTATAATCTCCACCCGGCACAGCCAGAAGAGGACTGGCCACCCCTCATAGCCTGGTTCCTCTCTAGGTTTCTTCCTAGGTTTTGGCCTTTCTAGGGAGTTTTTCCTAGCCACCGTGCTTCTACACCTGCATTACTAGCTGTTTGGGGTTTTAGGCTGGGTTTCTGTACAGCACTTCGAGATATTAGCTGATGTACGAAGGGCTATATAAAATAAAATTGATTGATTGATTGATTGATCTTATTTCTGTCGGAAAAAAAGAAGTAGATGCTTTTTCCTCTTGGAACCGGTTGGTTCGCTAGACCTTATTCATGGTTTCCTCGCGCGTAAAGGTGTCTGAATTATTAGGGAGTTAAAACAAGGTCCGAATACAGTCGATCTGTGGACACACCTCCGCCACACCTTCATTCATTTGAGCTCCACCTCAAAACGCTTAAAATCAACGTCAGAATACGCATAGAGAGAAAAGTGCATAACCCGGGTCGGAATCTGGGCCTTACTCAAAACGACTCACAGCTGTAATTGCTGCCGAAGGTGTTTATAACATGTACTGATTGACTCAGGTGGGTGAATACTTAGCTAATTTATGTGCGTTGATAGTGGTTAATTAATTGATGTTATTGTTTATATTTTTATTCTTCCACTTTGACATGAGTATTTTGTGCAGATTGACAAAAATGGGCAAATCAAATCCATCCCAATCTCACTGGGTAACACAATCAAATGTGAAGAAATCCAAGGGGGTGAATACTTATGATAGGCGCTGTAGCCTATTACATTTCAAGCCCAAATCATCTTATACAATTTTAAACCATAGACAATAACCCAGTACATGTTTGTCTACTTCTAAGGTATTCATCGACATTTCCATAACTACAATTATCCGTGGAGGCTGCTGAGGGGAGGACGGCTCATTATAATGGCTGGAATGGAGTGCATGGAATGTTATCAAACACATGGAAGCCACGTGTTTGTTACCATTCCATTAATTCCGGTCCATCCATTACTATGAGATGTCCGCCCCTCAGAATCCTCCACTGGTGGATTCATTCTTTGTGAGATTACTAGATGAGATGACCATTGCACCATATGAATGAATATAGACCTACCATTGCCATCTTTGGGCGTTTCTGTAATTTTATCCTCTTATTCGGGGCTCAAAACTACTACACTGAACAATAAAATCCCCAACATTTTCCAGATGCACAAAAAGGCTATTTCTCAATCTTGTGCGCAAATTGGTTTACATCCCTGCTAGTGAGCATTTCTCCTTTGTCAAGATAATCCATCCAATTGACAGGTGTGGCATATCAAGAAGCTGATTAAACAGCATGATCATTACACAGGTGTTCCTTGTTCTAGGGACAATAAAAGGCCACTCTAAAACGTGCAGTTTGGTCACGTAACATAATGCCACAGATGTCTCAAGTTGAGGGAGCATGCAATTGGCATGCTGATTGCTGGAATGTCCGCCAGCGCTGTTGTCAGAGAATTTGATGTTAATTTCTCTACCATTAGCCGCCTCCAACGTCATTTTAGAGAATTTGTCAGTACAACCGCAGACCACGTGGATGGCATCATGTGGGCGAGCGGTTTGCTGATGTCAACATTGTGAACAGATTGCCCCACGGTGGCGGTGGGATAAGGTATGGGCAGGCATAAATTACAGACAACGAACACAATTGCGTTTCATCGATGGCAATTTGAAATCACTGAAATGCCAGGATGCGACCCTGAGGCGCATTGTTTTTAAAGGTATCTGTGGCCAATAGATGCACATGTGTATTCTGAGTCATGTAAAATCCATAGATTAGGGCCTAATGAATTTATTTCAATTGACTGATTTCCTCATATGAACTGTAACTCAGCAAAATCTTTGAAATTGTTGCATGTTGCGTTTATATTTTGGTTCAGAATATTTTACCTAAGACAAGCACCCCATTAAAACCTACAGCACCAGACCTAAATACACTGCTCAAAAAAATAAAGGGAACACTTAAACAACACAATGTAACTCCAAGTCAATCACACTTCTGTGAAATCAAACTGTCCACTTAGGAAGCAACACTGATTGACAATAAATTTCACATGCTGTTGTGCAAATGGAATAGACAAAAGGTGGAAATTATAGGCAATTAGCAAGACACCCCCAATAAAGGAGTGATTCTGCAGGTGGTGACCACAGACCACTTCTCAGTTCCTATGCTTCCTGGCTGATGTTTTGGTCACTTTTGAATGCTGGCGGTGCTTTCACTCTAGTGGTAGCATGAGACGGAGTCTACAACCCACACAAGTGGCTCAGGTAGTGCAGCTCATCCAGGATGGCACATCAATGCGAGCTGTGGCAAGAAGGTTTGCTGTGTCTGTCAGCGTAGTGTCCAGAGCATGGAGGCGCTACCAGGAGACAGGCCAGTACATCAGGAGACGTGGAGGAGGCCATAGGAGGGCAACAACCCAGCAGCAGGACCGCTACCTCCGCCTTTGTGCAAGGAGGAGCAGGTGGAGCAGTGCCAGAGCCCTGCAAAATGACCTCCAGCAGGCCACAAATGTGCATGTGTCTGCTCAAACGGTCAGAAACAGACTCCATGAGGGTGGTATGAGGGCCCGACGTCCACAGGTGGGGGTTGTGCTTACAGCCCAACACCGTGCAGGACGTTTGGCATTTGCCAGAGAACACCAAGATTGGCAAATTCGCCACTGGCGCCCTGCGCTCTTCACAGATGAAAGCAGGTTCACACTGAGCACGTGAGCACATGTGACAGACGTGACAGAGTCTGGAGACGCCGTGGAGAACGTTCTGCTGCCTGCAACATCCTCCAGCATGACCGGTTTGGCGGTGGGTCAGTCATGGTGTGGGGTGGCATTTCTTTGGGGGGCCGCACAGCCCTCCATGTGCTCGCCAGAGGTAGCCTGACTGCCATTAGGTACCGGGATGAGATCCTCAGACCCCTTGTGAGACCATATGCTGGTGCGGTTGGCACTGGGTTCCTCCTAATGCAAGACAATGCTAGACCTCATGTGGCTGGAGTGTGTCAGCAGTTCCTGCAAGAGGAAGGCATTGATGCTATGGACTGGCCCGCCCGTTCCCCAGACCCGAATCCAATTGAGCACATCTGGGACATCATGTCTCGCTCCATCCACCAACGCCACGTTGCACCACAGACTGTCCAGGAGTTTGCGGATGCTTTAGTCCAGGTCTGGGAGGAGATGCCTCAGGAGACCATCCGCCACCTCATCAGGAGCATGCCCAGGCGTTGTAGGGAGGTCATACAGGCACGTGGAGGCCACACACACTACTGAGCCTCATTTTGACTTGTTTTAAGGACATTACATCAAAGTTGGATCAGCCTGTAGTGTGGTTTTCCACTTTAATTTTGAGTGTGACTCCAAATCCAGACCTCCATGGGTTGATAAATTTGATTTCCATTGATAATTTTTGTGTGATTTTGTTGTCAGCACATTCAACTATGTAAAGAAAAAAGTATTTAATAAGAATATTTCATTCATTCAGATCTAGGATGTGTTATTTTAGTGTTCCCTTTATTTTTTTGAGCAGTGTACTAAGGCAACGATGGTTTTATGACCAATAATGTAGAAAAAGGCACATGACCTGGAGTTTGCAAAAAGGCACGCGAAAGTCTGAGCATAATATAAAAGATTATGTGGTCTGATGAGAGAAAAATGTAACTATTTGGCCTGAATGAAAAGAGCTATGTCTGGAGAAAAACTTGGCACAGCTCATCACCCATCTATCACCATCCCTACCATGAAGCACGGTTGTGACAGCATCGTGCTATGGAGATGCTTTTCAGAGGCAGGGACTGAGAGACTGGTAAGGATAGAGGGAACAATGAACGGAGCCAAATAGTGCAATCGACCTTAGACTGGGGAAGATGTATGTTCCAACAGGACTAGCATACAGCCAAAGCAACGCAGGAATGACTTCAGAACAAGAATGTGAAAGTCCTGGAGTGGCCCAGCTTCTGTCTGGCCACTCTCCCATAAAGCCCAGATTGTTGAAGTGCTGTCGAGACTGTTGTCCTTCTGGCAGGTTCTCCAATCTCAGCCAAGGAACTCTGTAGTTTTGTCAGAGTGGTCATTGGGTTGTTGGTCACCTCCCTGACCAAGGTCCTTCTTGCCCGGTTGCTCAGCTTGGTCAGATGGCTGAGTCTGGGTAGCTCCATATTTATTTCAATTTCCAAATGATGGAGACCACTGTGCTCCGCTGTGCAGATGATAACCAAAGTAATAAATGCTACAAAGTCCACCTTCTTCACATGCAACATGTCAGGATCCCTCTGTTGACAAGGAACATCATCTGGTGTCTCATCTACTCCTACTACCATTACTTCTTCAACTTCACTCCTTTCTTCCGCTCTTCTCAACCCCTCTGGATA
This sequence comes from Salvelinus alpinus, assembly GCF_045679555.1. NCBI lineage: Eukaryota > Metazoa > Chordata > Actinopteri > Salmoniformes > Salmonidae > Salvelinus > Salvelinus alpinus. The sequence goes on from NC_092123.1 coordinate 10,071,524, forward strand.
AGAGACATTCTGGACAGCCCTTATTCTTGACACCGCCGTCTCCTTCACCCCAACAGAACACTTCAGAAATTCGGGTGCATGTTCACCACAATTGCAGCGTTTAGACTTAGCTGGCATATACTGTAATTCTCCCCCATTTGGGCACAAAGGCTCTCACAGGGAATCTCATATAACCCAAATACATGCCAGCTGATTCAAACAGAACATCCGCTTCCTCCATTTTCCCCCCTGGCGCCATGTCTTCCTGCTCTCACCTTGACATGCACTATCAACTGTGGGACCTTATATAGACAGATGTGTTTCTTTCTACATCATGTCCAAACAATTGAATTGGACACATATCAAGGATGATCATAGGAAATTGGATGCATCTGAGCTCAATTTGGAGTGTCACAGCAAAGGGGTGTGAATACTTACAATTGAAATCGGAAGTTTACATACACCTTAGCCAAATACATTTAAACTCAGTTTTTCACAATTCCTGACATTTAATCTTAGTAAAAACCAACCCGTCTTAGGTCAGTGAGGATCACCACTTTATTTTAAGAATGTGAAATGTCAGAATAATAGTAGAGAATGATTTATTTCAGCTTTTATTTCTTTCATCACATTCCCAGTGGGTCAGAAGTTTACATACACTCAATTAGTATTCGGTAGCATTGCCTTTAAATTGTTTAACTTGGGTCAAATGTGTTGGGTAGTCTTCCAAAAGCTTCCCATAATAAGTTGGGTGAATTTTGGCCCATTCCTCCTGACAGAGCTGGTGTAACTGAGTCAGGTTTGTGGGCCTTGCTCCCACACGCTTTTTCAGTTCTGCTCACACATTTTCTATAGGATTGAGGTCAGGGCTTTGTGATGGCCACTCCAATACCTTGATTTTGTTGCCCTTAAGCCATTTTGCCACAACTTTGGAAGTATGCTTGGGGTCATTGCCCATTTGGAAGACCCATTTGCAACCAAGCCTTAACTTCCTGACAGATGTCTTGAGATGTTGCTTCAATATATCCACATAATTTTCCTCCCTCATGAAGCCATCTATTTTGTGAAGTGCACCAGTCCCTCCTGCAGCAAAGCACCCCCACAACATGATGCTGCCACCCCCGTGCTTCACGGTTGGGATGGTGTTCTTCGGCTTGCAAGCATCCCCCCTTTTCCTTCAAACATAACAATGGTCATTATGGCCAAACAGTTGTATTTTTGTTTCATCAGACCAGAGGATATTTCTCCAAAAAGTATAATCTTTGTCCCCATGTGCAGTTGCAAACCGTAGTCTGGCTTTTTTATGGCGGTTTTGGAGCAGTGGCTTCTTCCTTGCTGAGCAGCCTTTCAGGTTATGTCGATATAGGACTCATTTTACTGTGGATATAGATACTTTTGTACCTGTTTCCTCCAGCATCTTCACAAGGTCCTTTGCTGTTGTTCTGGGATTGATTTGCCCTTTTCGCACCAAAGTACGTTCATCTCTAGGAGACAGAACGCGTCTCCTTCCTGAGCGGTATGACGGCTGTGTGGTCCCATGGTGTTTATACTTGCGTACTATTGTTTGTATAGATGAGCGTGGTACCTTCAGGCGTTTGGAAATTGCTCCCAAGGATGAACCAGACTTGTGGTCTATCATTTTTTTTGGCTGATTTCTTTTGATTTTCCCATGATGTCAACCAAAGAGGCACTGAGTTTGATGGTAGGCCTTGAAATACATCCACAGGTACACCTCCAATTTACTCAAATTATGTCAATTAGCCTACCAGAAGCTTCTAAATCCATGACATAATTTTCTGGAATTTACCAAGCTGTTTAAAGGCACAGTCAACTTAGTGTATGTAAACCTTTGACCCACTGGAATTATGACACAGTGAATTATAAGTGAAATAATCTGTGTGTAAACATTTGTTGGAAAAAGTAGATGTCCTAACCGACTTGCCAAAACTATAGTTTGTTAACAATACATTTGTGGAGTGGTTGAGAAACAAGTTTTAATGATTCCAACCTAAGTGTATGTAAACTTCCAACTTCAACTGTATGTATTTCTGTATTTCATTTTCAATAAATTTGCTGAAACTTTTTCATTATGGGGTATTGTGTGTAGATGGAAGAGAAAATACATATTTAATCTATTTAGAATCCAGGCTGTAACACAACAAAATGTGGAATAAGTCAAGCAGTATGAATACTTTCTGAAGGCACTGATGCCCCATCCACTTCTACTGATTGTTAGCTAGTGGTGGCTGAAGTTTGTAATGGCTGTTGTGACAACCCTCCTACAATGTCTGCCGAATTCTCTCTTTGCTCTTGTTTTCCTTAATAGGATGTCGGTGGGCAGAGCCGGGAGGGTCGTCAGCAAAATGGGACACACCTGGGCCCGGGTGTGTCCCGGGATAAATACACCTCTTCCCCATTCATTGAGGAGGCTCTCTCCATGCAGACACATTGTTGGGTTGGGGCACCTTTCAACACATCTATGCACACAACCACTCACTTACACTACTGGCTACATACACCACTGTATATAGGTTACTTCAGTTATTAAATATATTTTTGTTATTCCATATTTCTGTTCTCTCCCTTTTTGTTACGGGCTTCGAGCCATTTCGTGACACTGTTTTAAAGAAAAACAAACCTTGGATTACAGTTTATCCTGGCCCAAAGACTACTTTAATGGTGCGGAACCATCTAACATCGAGTTGTAAAATCCTGACCTACCTCTGTTTTGTTTTAGTCTTTTTACTTTGTTGTTTTACACCAGCTTCAACATTTTTGAAAATACGATATTTTGGGTTAACAGCAGTTAAGATGGAGCAATGATTCAGTACACTTAACCATTTTTTTCAACGAGAACATTTCTACATAATTTTGCGCCTTTAATAGTCCACAATAAAAAGAAAGACGAGTGAATATCAAAAAGATACATGATTAAGTCACAATGCATACACAATGTGCTGTATTTCCCCACACATAAGCACATCTAACTAAGCATGATACATTGTGCGCAGTGGCGACTTTATCATGTAAATCTTGGTGGGGGGAAAAATGGATGCATGCCAGCAAAGCCACAACACTAAACAATACATGAATCACAATAACGGTGACAAACAGTGCCCACAAACTGTTAGGGCCAACGAGTCACAACCACAGTCCCAACACCTTACTACTGCTACACCTATCAGCAGAGCCTTGTCTGACAGAGAAACAGTTAATTCAGCCTTATTTACTGCCTTTAAAAAAAGCATAGCTTATGTGGCTGACTTGCTTAAACAAATGTGGTCTACTGACAATTGAGATGTACAAACTGTGGCATAAGGGTAAATTAGATTAAGACATTAATGAGCGTGGACGTAGTCAATATAACTATTTGTTCAGCACTTTTGAAATGTACAGCGACAGAACTCAGAACATGGGCCATTCTTAAAGTATTCTCCCTGTACACCAAGTCAACCGTAGGATAAATAAAGGGGGCATATAAGTAGACAATGAAAGCTCTTACAATATTCCATGACATTTCTCTTAAACAGGCTATATACTGTATTACATGTGCACCACCAAGTCAGACAGTAGGTAAAATGATGAAGGGAAAAGGCACAAAATTATTAGGGTGAGGCACATTGGCTACTAACAGCTTACTACACAACATACACTTAGTATTACTTTCTTAGCTACAGTATATATATATATATATATGTCCCTGGCATATTACATCATTTATTCAGCAGCATACAAGACATTTTTGGACTCACCTTGTGTTGTGCTCACTTGAACAGGAAGGTGGTGCAGCGGCCCTTTGTGGGCAAATTTTGTCATCAAAGTCTTCCATTCTCTGGATTTAGGGTGCTTTCAAGACAACTGGGAACTCGGAAAAGGTCAAATCATGATGACGAATCATCAGTGATCTTCAGGTCGCTTGCAATTCCGAGTTGGATGACCATTCAAAACTTATTTGCCCAGTCTGAGCTCGTTTTATTCCGAGTTCCCAGTTGTCTTGAGCTCACTGAAGTCAGAGTTCCCGAGTTTCCAGTTGTTTTGAGCGTGGCAGAAGTCATGCTGGATTGACAGTATGTCCAATGTTTAAAAAGAGACCCTTAAACTCAGACTTGGACCACACACCCACTCCACTGAATGGCAGGCTAGTGATTGCTTTGCAATGCTTGCAGTTAGCCACCGATTCCTTCCAAACCACTCATTGTTGAATTTTCAATTTCCAACTTCTGTAATGTTTGTCCAATGAGCACTGATACATTTTATCTATAATTGCTCTTCATATGACTAGGATTTGCCAGTAGATTGTCGACTTGATTCATGATGATGACTGCTAGCTTGCAAAGATTTTGGAAGTATGATGTTGACATCAAAGCTACTGTAGATATGTGATTTGACATCATTTTATCTATGGCCAACGACCTTGAGCCTTCTTGGATGGGCACTTCTAATGTAACTATGACACCACCCAAAGGCCTTGAATTTTCGAGTTCTACCCGCAGAGTTTGCGGTGACGTAGGGTCCCCATGAGTGACAGAACACTGAGCCAATCACAGTGTAACTAGAGAACATTACCAACCCCTACGCTCCGTATTTTCCGCTGGCTGCCCTAGCACCACAGAAAGCAATGAGCTAAGCTGAAACACCTGCATTTTCTTTAGTAAGCTGCCTTACTAAAGAAAAACTAAAGAGACCAAGTTTGTATGCAGCTTTATTAACTCAATTATTTTTATGAAATTACATTGTTTGCAAACTGATATGTGACACATTAATGCCAAAACAACATGCAAAACAGGCAAAACTACTTTTTTGCTAAACAGCCCCATCTGATTGTGTGAAATGTGAAAATAAGTTCTGTTAGTAAAATGTTGAATAAATACAATATCATACGTAGGTGCTAAAAACATGGTTAATTCCATTGACCTGAAAAACACTATTAGAGTGAGATTGGATAAACAACAAAAAAATACACACCTGGGTGTACACATTTTTGTGTACCAAAAATCAACATTCCTGCATTTTCCTGTGATGTTGTCCTTTCCAATGTATACAGTGCATTTAACCCCCATTCCCACAGAGCCAGACTCTAAACCCCTCCAGAATACACACATTACTCGATAACCTAATCCTCACCACGGTTGGACCTTCTTGTCCATCACAAACTGTCCCTGCGGCTCCCCAGCCCCCGCAGGAAGCAGGGCCAGGTAAACGGGGGTGATGGCGCCCTCGTCAGGTGACTTGGTGGCGTTGGGCCCAGCCATATCGGTCCTCACCCAGCCCGGGCAGCATGCATTCAGAAGGATCTGGTCAGCTGGTCTCTCATGCCTCAGCTTGCGGGCGTGGATCCTGGAGAGCACGGTGAGGCCTGTTTTGGACACCCCGTAGGCTGTGTCGGGCCAACCCCCCTGGGAGTGCGCCCCTGCCTGGGCCTCCTGGACAAACCTCTCCATCAGCCCCACCAGCTCCTCCTCTGTGATGTCATTGCTGCGGAACCGGGCCTGGAGTTCAGGGCTGCAGCGGTTCAGGGCGATGGAGCTCATAACACTAGACACGTTCACCACCCTCCCTGAGGACAGACAGACACAAACAACTGTGTTGTTAGTAAAATAAACAGTTACGGTATCTACTGTCAATTGACACAGCAAAATAACCCCATGACTATGAGAGGGTGGGTAATGTGGTTGTGAGGTTCTGTGGCACAGGAAAAACACAGGGTCCTAGAATGTGTATGGTCACAGAACATCATTGTTCTGAAAGTGATGAAACACAATGATGTGTGGTCATAAAAAAGGTCCCTCTGTTCCAGGGGATAGGCTCTACAATCTATTGCTAAGCATCAGTGTTCTAGCTGTCAGTTGGCTTGTTCTAACAGTATTACCTCCTGGTTTGATGATGGGGAGAAACTCATTGCACATGTCTCTTGTGGCAAAGAAGTTCGTTTTGAGAGTCACCTCAGCTTGGGTTCCAAAGGGTGTAGTATCAGCATCTGTAAAATAAACATCAGTCGTCTCTCAGATCAAAGGGGCATCATATAGCATCATTATGGCCAATCATAGTAGCTATTTTATTTTTCCGTTATTTTACCAGGTAAGTTGACTGAGAACACGTTCTCATTTACAGCAACGACCTGGGGAATAGTTACAGGGGAGAGGAGGGGGATGAATGAGCCAATTGTAAACTGGGGATTATTAGGTGACCGTGATGGTTTGAGTGCCAGATTGGGAATTTAGCCAGGACACCGGAGTTAACACCCCTACTCTTACGACAAGTGCCATGGGATCTTTAATGACCTCAGGGAGTCAGGACACCCGTTTAACGTCCCATCCGAAAGACGACACCCTACACAGGGCAGTGTCCCCAATCACTGCCCTGGGGCATTGGGATATGTTTTAGACCAGAGGAAAGAGTGCCTCCTACTGGCCCTCCAACACCACTTCCAGCAGCACCTAGTCTCCCATCCAGGGACTGCCCAGGACCAACCCTGCTTAGCTTCAGAAGCAAGCCAGCAGTGATATGCAGGTGTAACAGGGTTATATTGGTGATTCCCCTTGCCACTTTATTGTTAAGCCAATGGGTCTTTGGTTTTAGTTTTGTCTTGCCTTCACCTACTCAACATGGCATCTTATTGGCTGGTTTGCGTAGCTTGCTTACGAGGGAGGATGTTTCAGTTAGAATCGTCCCAGTGAACAAGCACCAAACCAGCGGTAAGTTGTTGGTTGCAAAGCACTGTACATCAAAAGTGATGATTTAAGTGTACAATTTATATAAATGTGTTTGTAAATGTTATTCGAACATCACACATAAGATGCAGTGTTTTTTGGAGAATATTGGTTGTGCATTTTGGTTGTAAAGAATTCCCGCCAGTACTAGCTAGCAACTTACTGTGTCTGGTGGGGGGGGGTTCATATATTTTGTACAGTGCGTGAGTGCAGAGTTGGATGGTGAGCCGTGCATTGCATGACGTGCAATTTTGTGCTGTTCCTATCAGGTACATTGTTAAAGATATTATATTGTATATTGTAATTGTATTATTTTGGTAACTATATGGCCCCAGTGAACAAGCACCAAACCAGCGTGCGTGAGTGCAGAGTTGGATGGTGAGCCGTGCATTGCATGACGTGCAATTTTGTGCTGTTCCTATCAGAATAAATCTCCATGACTGGTGCTACACTTTGGAGTTCGTGTCGAGGATTGATTGTACACAACGCAAGAAGAGTACTGTTACACAGGGTGGTATGCTATTACATTCTATCAACTTATTTCCGTACTTTTAAAGGCAATCCCAGCATTGTTAATGAGCACATCAAGGCCACCATATTTCTCATTGAAGAAATCTCGGGCCGCGTGCACACTTTCTGGGTCGTTGACGTCAAGCTGTTGGAAGAGGGGTTTCAGCCCTTCAGAATTCAGGCTCTCCACAGCCGCTGTTCCACGGCCAGCATCCCGGCCACTGAGGAAAACATCCCCATTGAATTGCTTGCAAAGCGACCGCACAATTGCAAATCCAATCCCCTTATTGGAACCAGTCACCAGTGCAACTTTTGGCATACCTGAAATGCAAAGTTTACGGGAGAATTAGATTATACCAGAGGTGTATTCATTAGCCAGATTCCGTTGAAAAACGTTATGAGGACCTGGATTTGTCCAATAGAAACTCTCGTTTGCGTTGCAAAACGTTTTTCGTTTGGAGTAGCTACACGGTTTCCATGCCAAAACATTTTGCAACGGAATCCGACTAATGAATACACTCCAGGCAGAGAACCATTTTCTGACAGGGTTTATGACTGACAACTCTAGAGCGCTTTGCTGCTCAAACTAGCGATATGTTCTAATTTGCTAACGTTAGTTAGTTGTGTGCTAAATTGAAGTGACTACTCTAAAACAGAAGCAGTTAAGTTAGTCGATGGTACAGCAGTTTTGATGTACTTACTTTACAGTGGGGGTACTCTTGACGTGTCGTATAGTACTGTCACAGAACTGGCTTCAAACCACTGAGGTTGACACGCTTTAGGCTACTAGCTGGCTTCCGTAACAATAGCAGCCTACTGCGCAGAACCGGAATAACAAACTAAAATGTAGATCTGGGTGAGCATGCGCTGAATTACAAAATCAACTTTTACACAATTATAATATGTCTATGATATGATAATTACTTTTAACATAATTCAATAGACGGATAGAGAGCCTACTGAGAGATACTTGTGACGCCACTGGGTTTGACTAGATGGGATACAGTTTGTATCAGAATTGACTTCTCGTAGCAGGTTAGAATTTACGCTGCAGGTTAGGATAATTAACGTAGCAGGTTAAGGTTAGGAAAACGGTTTGCTAAAATGCACAAAAAGGGGGAATCACCTTTAGACGTAAGTTTGACAAACGGTATCCCCTCTAGCCACGACCGCAACCACATGCTGCTTGCTTGGTCAAACAGTTGTATAAACCCCAAAGTAGTTACGTGAGTTAGCCAGTCGTTTATTTATTGGCCATATGATATACTATCGTTACATATTACTAATGTCAAAACGGGTTTAGCAACAGCATTAGCTAGCCACGAACATCAAAACTACATGTTTACAGTTAAACAACATAACCATGACAGTGAGTTATGGAGGCATGAGTGGGATTATTATCAACATTAGAACACAGGGAGTTTGCCAGTTAATACGAATGCTATGGATCTGATTTCCCATCAAAGCCCATCATCATGACGAGGAAGCAACATGGGAGAAGGGCGAGAAAGAAGAGGCAATGGGAGTGCAGAGAAACAACTGTTCAGTCAGGTGCAAATCATGACTGTCACAACCTCATCATTCTCAAATTGGGTTCATGTTTCTTAGCCTTACCTTGTGGTGCTATTTGTTACCTCTCCAGTGACACTATCTCATGAACCACAGTTTGTGGCTCTAAGAAGATGGCTGCAACAGAGAGGCTTCAGCTCCAAGCTTCTAGTACCTGTACACTTCTCAGGTAGAAATCCTTCAGAGTCAAGATGGATGCCAAAACGTTATACATTTGGATAAAGAGTTGTCTTCTATTCTTCATACATTTCTAACCAGCAGCTTTGTCTTTTTTTCTTTACAGACACAGGACGTGGACTGATGACCTTACAGCCTATCAAGGTTATGAGAATACTTTTACTCTTTTACTTAAAATACAAATTTGGTTCCAGCACGCCTTCAAACTCTTGTTCTGATTGACTTTAGGCTGATGATTTGGTGATCTCCTTACCTGAAAAATGCCTTTTAACTACCTCTACTGTTCTAAGGAGCTACATTGGTGAATACATAGAAAGGTAACGCATACAGACAGCATCACACACACCAAGGGAGTATTCATTAGTCGCACACAGTAGAAACATTTTTGCAGTGGAAACCGTTTACTCAATGCTCTGCAACTTGACATAAAAGCAGAACTCGACAGCTTTTACGTCACGTTGCAGAGTTTTTAGAGTTAACGGTTTCCATTTAAAATGTTCTCTGCTGAGAACTTGATGTTCAAGTCCGGTTCAAATACAAAACTATCTGGTTAAAAAAAAATAGATAAAAATGTATATTTCTGGTTTGTTGATATGTTTCATTAAATCCTCCTAGATGGAAACCGCCTGTGTCTCCTCTCTTAGCCCTCTGTGCTTTCCTCATCTCTGAGAGACATTTTGGCCAACGTGCAGAATGGAAGCCCTACATCGACGTTCTGCCCCAAAAATACACGTGCCCTGCTTACTTCTCAGATGAGGTCATCAACCTGCTGCCGGGGAGTCTGAGTGGGAAGGCCCTGGAGCAGAGAGCCATAGTTCAGGAGCTGCACTCCTCTTCGTTGGACTTCTTCAGCTCCCTCCAGCCTCTCTTCAGTCAGCCCGTAGAGAGTGTGTTCACGTATGATGCACTGCGCTGGGCATGGTGCAGTGTGAACACGCGCACTGTGTACATGGAGCACCAACACAGCCCCTACATGTCCAGGGAGAGAAATGTGTATGCCTTAGCCCCCTACCTGGACCTGCTCAACCACTGCCCAGCCATACAGGTGAGAGCAGTGAGTGCACCTACAATGTAGGAACACACAACTTAGTCATTACTAACCTGGAATCCAAACTGAATTCTGCTCCATTCACTGAAGTGAAACAGCAGTGAAATGGAACAATATTCAGTTTAGATTCCAACAAAAATATAAACGCAACATGTAAAGTGTTGGTTTCATGAGCTGAAATAAAAGATCCCAGAAATGTTCCATATGCACAAAGTTTATTGGTCTCAAATTTTGTGCACAAATGTGTTTACATACCCTGCTAGTGAGCATTTCTCCTTTGCCAAGATAATCCATCCACCTGACAGGTGTGGTATATCAAGAAGCTGATTGAACAGCATGATCCTTACACAGGTTCACCTTGTGCTGGGGAAAATAAAAGGCCACTCTAAAATGTGAAGTTTTGTCACACAACACAATGTCAAAGATGTCTCAAGTTGAGGGAGCGTGCCATTGGCATGCTGACTGCAGGAATGTCTGCCAGAGCTGTTGTCAGAGAATTGAATGTTCATTTCTCTACCATTAGCAGCCTCTAACGTCGTTTTAGAGAATTTGGTAGTACGTCCAACCGGCCTCACAATCTCAAACCACGTGTATGGCGTGGTGTGGGTGAGCGGTTTGCTGATGTCAACATTGTGAACAGAGTGCCCCTCGGTGGCGGTGGGGTTATGATATGGGCAAGCATAAGCTAGGGACAACAAACACAATTGCATTTTATTAATGGCAATTTGAATGCACAGAGATACCGGGACAAGATCCTGAGGCCCATTGTCTTGCCATTCATCCTCCGCCATCACCTCGTGTTTCAGCATGATAATGCACGACCCTATGATGTCGCAAGGATCTGTACACAATTGCTGGAAGCTGAAAATGTCCCAGTTCTTCCATGGCCTGCATATTCAGACGTGTGTATATATATTGACATCTCTGTCTGGTGACAGTTCAAGTTGAAGGTATCAGAGTGAAGTATCAAAATGTACTATGTCCTCAGGTAAAGGCGAGCTTCAGCCATGTGAACAGGTGCTATGAGATCCGTAGTGTCCAAGGCTGCAAGAGGTTCCAGCAGGCTTTTATCTGCTACGGTCCCCATGACAACCAACGTCTCCTGTTAGAGTATGGGTTTGTTGCTCCTGGAAACCCTCACAGTGTGGTGTATGTGGACCAAGGTAAGGAAGGCTAGCTTATTAGTGGGATAAAACGGTACACGGACCAGTTGTTTTCAGCAACGATTATATGTTCATGGTCTCAATCCTAACTTGAGTTCTGCACGCCATTGACATCAATGCATGATGTACGCAAAAGTTAGAGCTCGCACCTCAAGTTAGTTTGACCTTATGTTTGCTGTAATATTTAGTATGCATTTATTACGCTGTCCCTATCCCAATTTCCAACCAATAGAGCCAATTGACTTGTTTCTTTTGGTTATTCATGTGTTTTCCAGTTATCCTTCAACAGTGCATCTGTATAACAGACATAAATCAGCTGGCACAGAAGCTACTCTTCCTGAAGAAAAATGACTTTTTAGCGTAAGTGTTATCAGCATCACAACTTTACTGCTGTCTCGTACAGATGCCAGTATTTACAGTACCATGAGTTCACTTGCTCTCTCTCTCTCTCTCTCTCTCTCTCTCTCTCTAAAACAGAAACTTGACCCTTAGTTTGGATGGGCCCTCCTGGAGACTGATGACCGCCCTCAGGCTGCTGTCACTTAAGACAGAACAATAGTAAGAAATATCATCTTTCCGTTTTATAACACAATCAACAGCAGCTGCAAAACATTCTTAGAGGGGCAATCTGCAGTTCAAAAATAGCAAAGCGGTCACGCCCCAACCACTGCTTAGGTAAACAGCTAAGGGGTGGGGCTGGAGAAATATAACAAATAGGATCCAAGAACTGACCATGTTTTGAGGCTATGGTGTTTTACAATTACATTGTTTTGAAACAGTGTAGAAAACAATCTTATATTTAGTTCTGATTGGTTACAACCGTTGAATTAAGCTCATGAGGCATTTATAAATGATATTATTCTAGAATCAATGGGTATACACAGCATGTGGACACCTGCTCGTCGAACATCTCATTCCAAAATCATGGGCATTAATATGGAGTCGGTCTTCTATTCGTCTGGGAAGGCTTTCCACTCGATGTTGGAACATTGCTGCGGGGACTGGCTTCCATTCAGCCACGAGCATTAGTGAGGTCGGGCACTGATGTTGGGCGATTAGGCCTGGCTCGCAGTTAGCGTTCTTAATCATCCCAAAGGTGTTCGATGGGGTTGAGTTCAGGGCTCTGTGCAGGCCAGTCAAGTTCTTCCACACCGATCTCGACAAACCATTTCTGTATGGACCTCGCTTTGTGCACGGGGGCATTGTCATGCTGAAACAGAAAAGGGCCTTCTCCAAAAACTGTTGACACAAAGTTGAAAGCACAGAATCGTCTAGAAGGTCATAGTTAAGATTTCCCTTTACTGGAACTAAGGGGCCTAGCCCGAACCATGAAAAACAGCCCCAGTTGGCACTATGCATTCAGGCAGGTAGCGTTATCCTGGCATCTGCCAAACCCAGATTCGTCTACCGGACTGCCAGATGGTGAAGTGTGATTCATCACTCCAGACAACTTGTTTCCACTGTCCAGAATTCAATGGCAGTGAGCTTCACAATAACAGCACTTAGTTACCGGGGCAGCTCTAACAGGGCAGAAATTTTACAAACTGACTTGTTGGAAAGGTGGCATCCTATGACAGTACCACGTTGAAAGTCACTGAGCTCTTCAGTATGGGCCATTCTTCTGCCAATGTTTGTCTATGGTGATTGCATGGCTGTGTGCTAAATTGTATACACTTGTCAGCAACGGGTGTGGCTGAAATGTTCAAATCCACTAATTTGATCATGTAGTGTATTTAAATATAAAAGTCCCAAAATGTGTGTACCAATCACAGATCAAGATTGCTTAAATTTGGAATGATTTTGAAGTGTGAATGTGTCTTTCAGCCCTTTTTGGAAGAGTGTCCTCTTGGGGGCGGTGGTGAGCCAGGACAGAGAGGAGTGGAGTGTCGATGCAGCCCTTAGGCTTTGTCACTACCTGATAGTTGACAACACTAGAGCTCTGGACAAGGTACCGTAGGAAAAAGAGACCTGACATTTAAATCCAAAATAGAAAAAAGCCAACCCATAGATGCTCACAAAACATGTCGTGACATAAGGCAAGAGTTATCAGTCTCTAATGGCAGGTAAAATGGTCCTCAGGGTGACCGGATTACCAAGAACTTGAGGTCCATATATAATAGGAAGAATAGTTGGAAACTCTGTCACCCTTAACAAAAAGACAGTATGTATAGTGCCGATCACTTGAAGCCTCAGAGGTAGGATGAAGAATAGATAGTCTGAAATGATACAAGACTAGAGAAAGGACAAAAACTCATGAAGAAGACCAACAGAGGTGAGATATAGGAAGGTCAGAGAGACAAACAGAATTCAGGAGCAGAGGACAAAAATGAATACAGACAAATCGAGAGCAGGAAAGAAATGCGGAGAACAGACACAAAAGCACAAAGAGCGAAGCAGAAAAGCTAAGAAAATCATGAAGACAAGGTACCATAGTTGTGAGTTGCACTTGATACCCATGGCTATATCCATAACATTCAAGTTGAATTGGTTTCAGTTATTCTCCATTGGCCACTTTAACAGATATTTGCACCTACAGACGTAGAGTGGAGCAAGATAATTTAGGATTTTGCTGATGTGCTGATTCTAGGATCTGACAATGAGTTTGTGTTGAGGCTTTATCCTCTGTTTTTCCAGATATCCCAACTAACAAAGAGGGCAGACGCGTCTCTCAAGGAGCAGCTAGCTGTGGTGGAATGTCTACGACGAGAGGAGCAAGGAATTTTGGGTCTTAACCAGAAACAATTGTTGCCAAGCAGACAGAACAGCATGCACAACTTAATATGACGTTACAGAACCAGTCACTTTATTTATCTATCACTGGCTATGCTTCTATGAGGAGACAACCATGTCTGTTTCATTATCAGTGCAATGAATTGGCTCAGCAAAAGGGCACGGTCACTAGCTATGTTTCCATTAACTTGTCCAGTGATTTATTTTTTTGGTCAACATTTTGAACGTTTGCATAGAAAATAGATGCGACAATTGCCTGCTAGGGTGCATTTCCATTGAACTATTTTGTCGATTATAAACCGCTGGACGTATAACATCCCGCCTAAAAAAAACAATTTACAACAAAAATAATAGCAGAAACCTAGTGTAGAATAAAAACGTAGTGGTTCAAGTGTTTCCATTACCCATTTAGGCAAACTGCACACTAATAAATTGACCACAACCTGTATGCCCTCCCACCTATCTGTTTAATGTCTCAGGTAGCCCGCATGGATAGAATGCAATAATCAGGGGCACAACTTTGGTTTTAGAAGTGTTGGGGACATCATTTTTTTATCCGGTTGGATAAACAGCCAACCTGACCGCTCAGAGGCATCGGCATGGTCCTAAAGCACACCGTTGCCTCATTTTGTATTACATTCCAATTCTAAAAATTGTGGTCCATCTTTAGAAAATGTCTCATATCTGCCGTTTCCATTACCCGCCGCAATGATTTTTTTGCTACATTGCTTTTGTTGAATAAACCTGGGTCAATGGAAACCTGTCTATTGATAGGTCAACGACCTCAGACATCAGGGGTACGTTAACGTTTGCTACATTGCGGAACGGTTTGTACTGAATGACACATTTTCTGCAAACTTCTTGTATGTTCTTTAACAGACTTTGAAATACGTTTGCTCCGGTCGGTGGGTTTGCCAGGGTGTGGGTTGAAGCAATGAGTGACGTATTTTTAAAGGACAGCTGTGCATTTTGAACCCACAACCAAACCCTGCCATGTTTTTTGTTGTTTTTCCCCCCAATTGGTCATTCAGTACAGCACGCTTTCTGTTCTATTACGTTATATACTGAATGCAGCCCTGTTAACTCTGGCCAAACACAGTGAGGGTCACTTAACAGAGCGTTGACTGGAAGGACAAACTATTTGGAAGTGACCCGTCTCTCAACACTTCTGATATGCCCTCAGAGAGCGGTACAGGTGGACAATGGTACTTCTCCAATCCCAGAAAGCCTCCAGAAACAGGACATTGTTGTTTCCCCACCTTAGATTAAATAATTTAGCAAGAATTTCTCTGGTCACAAATGACACACGAAAAGCAGTTGCAGTTTATGTAGAATTCAAGCTGGGTCATGTTCAGTAAGGCACCAAACGGAATAAAACTTCTAGGTTCTACTGATGTTTTGATTTCTGTTGCAAATGATTTGCTACGGTGTGTCATACTAAACACCACTGATGTGTTGCTCTGTTGGAGGCTGTAAAAAATGACAATGCTTCATGCTTGAGGGTTAACCAAAGGTTTTTAATAAAAAGACAAGCATCAATGTGTTGAATGTAATTACACTAAGCAGAGCAAACATTAGATAGCCATCTCATTTGATATGTTTTGATCAACTCAGAAACAGACTCTTAGCACATATTTACAGTATACTGGAATGACTGGCAACAAGTGGTATAAAGTACTACTTAAGTTGTTTTTACTCCATACATTTTCCCTGCCAACCAAAAGTACTCGTTACATTTTGAACGCTTAGCAGGACAGGAAAATTGTGAAATTCACGCACTTATCAAGAGAACACGTGGTCATCCCTACTCCCTAAGGTCTGGCGGATTCACTAAGCACATGCATCTTTTGAAAATAATGTCTGAGTGCTGGAGTGTGCCCCTGGCGATCTACATTTTAAAAACAAGAAAATGGTGCCGTCTGCTTTGCTTAATATAAGGAATTTACTTTTGATACTTAAGTATATTTTAGCAATTACATTTACTTTTGATAATTAAGTACATTTAAAACCAAATACTTTTAGACTTCCTCAAGTAGTATTTTACTGGGTGACTTTCACTTTCTATTAAGCTATCTATACTATTACTCAAGTATGACAATTGGGTACTTTTTTCACCACTGCTGGCCACAAATACATAGGAAATATGAGGCAGAATTTGGGAGCCTGTCTTTGACAAGGGGAATGCTGGACCAGAGTGTCTGTCCGCCTCAGAGTTGAATAACCAACCTCTTCCGGACTTGTTTCTTTTGCACCATCTCCATGGAAACTGTGGCATCATACAAAGGCACCGGGTCCTCTAGCTGGGGCCTGCATAAGACAGAGGGCAAAGTGAGCACTGTCCACCAGGATAAACACAAACCAAGAAAAATTTTACAGTATAACCATGCTTATTCAAACATATATATTTTTACTTTTCACCCCTCTCGTGATATCCAATTGGTAGGTACAGTCTTGTCCCATTACTGCAACTCCCGTACGGACGAAGGTCGAGAGCCATGTGTCCTCTGACACACGACCCTGATAAGCCGCACTGCTTCTTGACACACTGCTCGCTTAACCTGGAAGCCAGTCGCATCAACGTGTTGGAGGAAACACTGTACAGCTGGCGACTGAAGTCAGCGTGCATGCGCCCGGCCCGCCACAAGGAGTCGATAGAGCGTAACGGGACAAGGACATCCCGGCCAGCCAAACCCTCCCCCAACCCGGACGACACTGGGCCAATTGTGCGCCGCCTCATGGGTCTCCCGGTCGCGGCCGGCTGCAACACAGCCTGAGATCGAACCCGGGTCTGTAGTGACACCTCTAGCTCTGCGATGCAGTGCCTTAGACCGCTGCGCCACTCGGGAGGCCCTAGCTTATTCACACTTGCACTGCACATACACACTCATTATTGCAGTTCTGTACCTTAAGGTCCCAGTGGAAAGCTTCTCCACTATATCCTTCATGATGTCTGAAATGGAGCATGTAAGGTTAACATGTAACATATTAGCAATTCTATTATCCATGCTCAACCCCTTATATCAGATTTTCATTTCAATATGTTTGTTTCATCTCAATGAATTATAGTTAGGAGATTTTAAAATTCCTGCCCCCTCCAGAGGCTGACCCGGAGGGGCTGGGGTAAGCTAAAGGATACGGAGGTACCTCCCCTGGCGGGCACTGGAAGCCCCCCACACCTCTTCGTTGAGGAAAGACAGGGAGGCGGCCTTCAGGAAGAGGCTGCGGCTATCTGGAGGGTCCAGCTGAGAAACAGAAGAGAGACGAGCTCAGATTAAACCCCAAACAAAGACGTTGTGTACAAACTTGAGCAAATCCACTTGAAGGTCAATGGGAAGACAGATAAACACATTATTACAGGAAACACCATCTAACCCAGATCTCTTCACTACTCCCAACATGACATTGGCAGCGTTCATAGTCTGTTTTTTGCAGTATAATTAACTTCTCAGAAAGCACACATTAATAAGCTGTAACAAACACAAACAATATTTCAATCACCCATCGCAATGTATGAGTGTGACAAGTAGTGATGAATAAATCTTATATGATGATTAGTGGAATTGAACTGCCAAATGGCTGCTCTAATCCAACACGAATGGATGGATGGATAGAATACTTGACTGCCATCTACCTGCAGGTTTTGCTCAGTTGTAACCCAGTGACCTCCGACCCCGAGCAGGGTGATGATGTCATGCTTGTAGGGCAGAAGACACCTGGCCTCTGGCTCCTCCTCATGCAATCTCACTGGAGGGAACACACACACACATCACCACCACCACAATAACTTTGAAGGACACCTCTTAAGCCTGTGTCAATGGTATAAAAACAACAGGGCACAACAGTGAATCCATTTTCCTTCTATTCCTGTTACAAACCTTTACGGTTTTGTGTTAAGATACAAAATCATAGAAGCACACACTCACAGCACTACGATTCATGTTAGACAAAGCTAGCTAGCATAATGGATAACAAACAACCACCTTTGGCCCTACATTGGCTTCTTACCTCCAGAGTCCATGACAATGTCCACCCCTAGACCGCCCGTCTCTTCCAAACAAGAATCCACCAGGTCTACCTTGGAATCCCACACACCTATCACCCTGGCTAGACACAGGACAGGGAAAACCCTTATGAAGGCTACACGCCAAAAAGTGTACCAACAATAAATAAGCATTTTTGGTACTCCATTTCCATTGCCCTCCAAGAGGACACACACAAGACTTACCTACAAGTGACTCTCGCACTCCTAGAATGCGTGATTTGAGTGGAAAAGTGACAGAGGAAACAGAGAGCATAGACTAGGATTAAATACTACGGGCCAGTTTCCCAGTGAATTTCCATCTAGCATGCTTTTCAGTCCGGGACTAAGCTTAACCTGTGTCTGAGAAACCGGCCCTGTGCGTTGCTGTCAGAACTTTACTACTGTATTTTTCATGATGAGAGTGGTTTAGGTAACGGATAATAACGCTGTCTCTTCGCATCCGTTATTACCCGGTTGCATTAATTTACAATCATCAACTTCCAACACCTTCTCTACTGTGACACCGCTACTCTAGTTACACACACACGTTGGCCCCCTCCCTGTTCTCACCGACGCTGGGCCGAAGCTGCTCCAGGAACTTCTGGTCTTCGGAGGACAGGGCTGATGCCAGTACTTTAACTCCATGGTAGTGGGCCAGCTGGATGGACAGAACTCCCAAGGGCTGAAAGGTATAAACAGCCAAAATTGCAGTTAGTAGTCTTGTTCTCTTAATAGTAGCACACCATTTCTCTTTAAGATTCTTTGCTGACATCTTCTTGTGATGTCCAACTATGGATTTATACCGTGCCATTGAATGCTCAGATGAGGGGCCACTATGGGGAAATACCTACACTGGCTCCGTCCAGCACCAGCAGAGTGTGCCCGGATGCCATACGGGCTAGGGTATGGAGGGCTGTATAGGCGCGCAGTCCATCCCGAATGGCCCCTGCCGCCTCCACCCAGCTCAACTTCTCTGGCTTCTGCACTGGTGAGCGAACACAAGTCACTCATTATTGCAGAAGAAACAATTACTTAATTTGTACCAACAAATCCCTTTATTACTTTGTTAATTTGTACCAACAAATACTAATAGATGCTATAGATGTACTCTTGCGTAACTTTTGGATGTGTGCAACATACCAAGATGATGCTCGTTGATGACAACAGCATAGCACAAACCAGACATTGCTGTATCCAAGGGCAGAATTCCTGTCATGTGGAAGAAGGGAAAAGCAAAGTCTAGATAAATACACAATGGTCATATCCAAAAATTATAAAAAGGGAAGGGTCTTTCAATAGGTTATCGGGAACATTGCCGTTGACAATGTCAAAATGATCAAAATAAGGGGATGTTTTGAAGCTCTATGATTTATCCTTATGTAGCAGGTTCAGATCCCACCTGTAACATTTACCTACAACTTCATCATCAGGTTGGAAAAAGGTCACCTTAGGCCCAACTGAAAACAGAACAAAAACATTGCAAAAGATTAAAGCTTTGCTCCAAAAGTATAGTTCATTGTGTAATTAACATCAAAGTGATAAACAAGATCAATTAGTGAATATTCTGTTTACCTTGGAGGACGATCCCAACAATCTCCCTCCCTACTGGCACCAGGTCCCTTTGGAACTTTAGATCCTCGTGGAGCTAACCAGAGGAGAGAGGGTAAGGAAATGTGACAAGTAGCCCATACAGCCATACATGCTGTGTGGTCATGTAAGGCAGGCCTATCCTATAGCAACACTGACCAAAAGCAACACACATACTTTGGTCTAAAATATATATATATATAAAACAAAATACAGGGGCTGATACTTATTTTCAGCAGCATATTGAAAGTGACAACAGTAAGTCTTGTCCATTATGACTGAGAAAGTAGGGCTATTGCTAGGTCTATATAGTCAACATTGACAATACAATGAGTAGAACACACATTTACACTTACTTTTATATCCAGTGGACTAAGGGCACATGCCTTCACTTGCACTTTGACCTGGTTGCTACCGAGGGCACTGGGTACATTCTGCGACATGTTGAAAAGACAATCAGTGAGTTTGTCAGACAGAAAACTAGCGTTATGAGCCTTCCTGATAAAATTGTTGGCATGCTAGACTAAAGTGACAGCTACATTATTATGCTGGGCACTCACCGTTTCCTGGATGACAAATTTCGCCTCTGCAGCGGTTTCACCCAGTTTACAGTAAAGCCCTTTCATGGTGGAAAAACTGTCAGCAGGTGAAATTCACGCGCAATAAAAGCAACTAACGTTAGCTAGCAATGCTGTTTGTTTACCTGTGCATTGAGAGTAGAAACTTGTACTGCCAAAATTCTTGTTAAACCATGTCAATGAGTTTGCAGATATCTTACAAAACAAATACATGTCATTTTGGACATATGATATTAGTTAACGGTCTTCGGGTTAAAAGAAAATGGGCAGAAAGTTAGCTAACTACATGCATCAACAAATATTTGTATGTTTTCCTTTAGTTCCTCTGTACGCCCAAAAATGTTGATACCGCGAGGTTGACTTAAGCTGGCCATTGGTCTTTTGATTTATCGCGTTCACAAAATTCATTGTCAATCAGCGATTATAGTCCAATAGGGCACTTCCATCACATTTGTGCTATTTGTGATTAGTACAATTTTACGTCGATCATATTATATCGTTCGCTGATTGGCCAGATACTGCCGATACTCAGAAAACTCAACATCTCGCGGTAGTACCCCATTTCCCAATTTGCTTAGCCTTACGGCGGGTCCATGGTGGAAGGGAATTTGGAATTAAAGGGAAAATATCTCGCTAAATCGACCATTCGATTTTATCTTATAAGTAACACACAGTACCTTAGCTTATCAATTATTTAAGAATGGAAAACGAATGACGAGGTAAGAAAAATATGGTAATCAATCAGTACAAATTTGGAAGAATTTCTGGCTAGCCTGGCTCGCGCTAGCTGGTAACAGTAGCTGGTAGGGGGCAGACAAGACGGTCGGTAGGAAATCGCTGCACTGCACTTATCAACCCATTTCGTGTTATTAGCTAGCTGACCAGTCAGATGCCATTGTATGAATTTTAGTGGATGATGTTTCCAAGGTTCCTTACCTTGCCAACTAGCTAACCAAGTTCATTTGTGTTGAATGTGATGTTAAGCAAGGCAATTAGTATGTGCATTAACGTCAGTTAGCAACCAGTCAGATTAATAAGACTGTTATGCACAATTAATTGGTAAGTTATATACGGGCTGAAACATTTGTGTGCAAAATAGTGTAAATGTTCCTTACAAAACAGAATGTTGTATATTTGAACTTATTCTACCGGTTGCCTGTGTGGTTTGTCCTTCCCTTCAGCTGCTCTTAATTTGAGACAAAATATCCACAGGAAAGTATTGTTTACCCGACTGTTTAGAGAGCAGGTAGGTAGCTACATATATTATTATATGGTTGGGTTCGTCACCGAGGTAAAGGTCGTTTTATATTTGATATTCGGTTCTCTCGTCAATAGATATTGACCCAAGCATGCCATGACAATGGAAATTGTATATCAGGGGAGGATAGAGAACAATCCACGCTTTTTGTGTGAATTTTGTTGCATCTTCCCCTGATTCAGAATATACCATGTTCGTTGCCATGGCATGCTTGGCTCCATAGCTATTGATGAGAGAGAACTGAATATCGAATATAAAACTAATTTTACCTAGGTGACTAACTGAACCATATACCTACCTACTGCTAAAAAGTTGGGTAAATAATAAACAATTCTTTCCTGTGGATATTTCCCTCAAATTTCAAGCAGCTGAAGGACAAACTGCACAGACAACCGGTAGAATAAGTTTCAATGTCATTTCATGCAACATTCTGGTTTGTAAGGAACATTTTACAAGATTTTTCACAAAAATGTGTCTGGCTGTATATAACAATTAATGATGTATTACAGCCTGAATTTTCAGACAGCCTGAATTTTCAGACTAGCTAACAACCAATCATATAAGCCAACCGGCTTATAGACTGATGAGCTAGCTAACGAAGCTGCATTGACAGTTAGCTGCCAGTTAGCTTGCTAGCTAGGTATGCTTTATTTTGTGATGTGGGCTCTTAAGAATTTAAATATTATGCTTAGCTTCAATAGGAATGACATGGCCATAGCTTTGTCTTTGCAGTAGAAAAGAAGGCTCTGGACCTGGCCATATCTAACAAGAACTGTGCTGTGCCCTTGCCCTGACATCATTAGTCTTGCACAGGTTGGATTATTTTGGTTCTTTTGTTTAGCTAATGAAATGAATATCCCTCACAAACATGTCTACTCTAGGATATTTCTGTCTGACATCTCGCCATGCCACTACGCGTGCATTTGCGTGTGTGTTTATCAGAGCGAGACCGGCAGAGAAAGATAGAGGGCATGATTTTTAACAGCCATGTTTGGCATTGCCTCACACACACCCTGTGGGCCAACCTAAACCTAGCCCCACTATCTGATGCTGTCTGACTCTAGAAGCCATGCCAGCTTGGCTGTCAAGAAAGATCATATAAATGATTAATGTGCATTGAACTTTGTTGTTGGAAGTGACACCCTACCCCAAATTTTCTCTATTTGAGGAGCATGAAGGAAGTGACATGCTTTGATTTTGTAATATGATTTTGGTCACAGCATAGAATCCTTTTGCCACTGTAGTTTCACTTTCCAGTGCTATAGCCTGCTGAGTTTTGTTTGACTTGTAGGAGACCCACTATACTGCTCTGGTGCCAATGATTAGTGTTAGTGTGCTAATTCAGCTATTTGGTTTTCTGCTTTGTCTTACCACGTCTTAACAGCAAAGGCTGGTTGGAACTCTGCTTTGCTGGACTTGCATCTCCCTCTCAAATGGGGCTTTGTATTTTTCTTGATCAGCTTTATTCAATACCATAGGGTAGGGCTGGGCGGTTAATACCATTATTGATGCATGGACCATTATGGGTTTTTACTTTACCTTCTATAACAGTATTTGAATGTTTGTTAAATGTGATATGCCTTGTGTAACATCCATTTTTTTATAGTTTACACTGCTCCTTGAGTCATCCCTCTCCACTCTCTCCATGCCGCTTTCCACACAGACCTAGTCCCAACCCGTCACTCAAGGAGCGCATTTGTTGTTGCTTTACCACGAGACACTTGCGTTCAGTCTGCATGGTCAATGCAGCACATGCAACAATGTTGATGACAACAAAATGTTGTGTTCACTTTGCTTCTTAATATATATCTACAAGCGTTCTATAATTACACTATTAGTTTGTTTTTCTTACATCTGCGAACAACTAGTCTGTTTTTCCTTGGCATGTTTTAGCTAAATTGTGTTAGCCTCTAATGCTAATCACTAGTTAACTGGCTAGCTAGCTATTAAATGTACTGAGTCAAAGAAAACATTGCTAGCTATACAGCCTGATACCAGTGATGGTGTAGGCCTAAATCAGCGTGTTGTTTGTGCAACAGTATCTTTTAAATCAAAGAGGAATAGGCAAAGCATGAATATGTTGTCAACATGAAGAAACATTTAATATTGCCAAAGATTATAGGGTCTCCTAGGAAACACTGACCAACACTTTGGTTCCTACCCTGTCACAATAACTCCTCCCTGACATTTTCATTCATTGTCATATCAAACAAATGTTTATTACCATTCCATTTACTCCATTGCAGCCATTATTATGAGTCATCCTCTCCACTGTTATATTCTAAATATACAATTTGAATAAACATTCTATTTCCATGATTCCAACTGTTTTGATGTAAATCACAAGTCAAATTGCAACATTTGGTTAAAAATAAGGTCTAGATTCCCCCCCCCCCTCCATATTGTGCAGCCCTACGTGGCAGTGTGGAAATTATCTCAAATGAGGGCAGGAAATGCAGGAATTGATTAAAATGAAGGAAATTATTTTTGGTTTAATTGAACAGTATTAAACAATCAGAATGGAGAAACCCATTGAAATCACTTTGAATATATGTGTTGCCACCCTAGGGTCACATACTACTCAAAGCAAATTTCAAAAACATAAAATACTGTCATATCAAAAAAAATAACCTGAAATTATAATTTGGCCGTATCGCCCAGCCCTACCATAGTCATGGCAAGAAAATGCAGAAAATTGCGCTGGCTGGTAGGAAATGCAATCTTCTTGACGGTAGGTAGATTTTCAATGCATATAGTATTGACTTGGCTTTTGAACTGGGGCTGTGCTGATGTAGGATCTGGGAATTTTCCTCTAAGGGCTGAACATGGTGTGCTTATTGCAGAGGGAATTACAGACTTATCAAGTTAACTGAATTGCCTCCGATGCCGACTAGTGCAGGGAAAACGGCCCACCAAACCTCCTAATCTTTTCTGCGATTTTACATTAACCTTTGACTATGTTGATCCGCATCGGGGCTTATGGGCTGACTGATAGGCAACAGTCTTGTGTGTGTGTGAGCATATGTGTGCATGTGTGCATGTGTGTTTGTGTGTGTGTGTGCATGCATGTGTGCATGCATGCATGTATGTGAGAGAGTTTTGGCTTCACAGTTGTTGATACTGCAGCGCTCCTATCTATCGCCCCTGGGTTGCTCAGCTACAGGGCAACCTTGCCTTGACATTGGCTGGAGCATGGTGTTTCAGGTCCTCAATAGGAAAGTGTCACATTAAATCTACCCACCAGCAGTCCACACAGTCAACTGCAGTCCATTTTCAGCACATTTAATTATACTGCCAAAGCAACATGATGTAGGTTACAGACAGATATGTTTCAAAGATGCAGGCAATGCCCTTGTCTTGGCGTGCACCATAGACGCTGTCGCTACCCCAGTGCCCCGTTCCCCACCTCAACCTTTTGATCATTGACCAGTGAACCAGTGCTGCCCTTTGGTCACCAGACTACCAATCGGTTGCACAGCATTCACTGCAGGATCTGTGGGCCCGAGATTGACAAGCCATCTGATAAGTTAGATAGTCGTCTGTTTTTTTTAAACACCAACTCCCTTATATCCAAGGTCATGTTGGTTTGATGAGCGATAATTCTGACGTTGGTGCTGCAGTTTGGAGTAGGATTCCCTCATACTATCTGCATGCAGTTTGGACCTCTCTTGGGGATGGTGGAAAGAACTGTGGGTGTTGCACAGTTCTCAATTTGGTTGTACAGTGCATTCCGAAAGTATTCAGAACCCTTGACTTTTTCCACATTTTGTTACGTTACAGCCTTATTCTAAAATGTATTAAATCGTCCCCCCCCCCATCAATCTACACACAATACCCCATACTGACGAAGCAAAAAACGGTTTTTAGAAATGTTTTCTAATTTATGTATATTCATTTACATAAGTATTCAGACCATTTACTCAGTACTTTGTTGAAGCACCTTTAGCAGCAATTACAGCCTCTACTCTCCTTGGGTATGACGCTACAAGCTTGGAACACTTGTATTTGGGGAGTTTCTCCCATTCTTTTCTGCAGATCCTTTCAAGCTCTGTCAGTGTTGGATGGCGAGTGTTGCTGCACAGCTATTTTCAGGTCTCTCCAGAGATGTTTGATGGGGTTCAAGTCCGGGCTCTGGCTGGGCCACTCAAGGACATTCAGAGACTTGTCCCAAAGCCAATCCTTCATTGTTTTGGCTGTGTGCTTAGGGTCATTGTCCTGTTGGAAGATTAACCTTTGCCCCCAGTCTATGGTCCTGAACACTGGAGCAGGTTTTCATCAAGGATCTCTCTGTACTTTGCTCCGTTCAGCTTTCCCTCGAGCCTGACTGGTCTCCCAGTCCCTGCCACTGAAAAACCTCTCCACAGCATGATGCTGCCACCACTATTCTTCACCATAGGGATGGTGCCAGGTTTCCTCCAGACGTGATGCTTGGCATTCAGGCCAAAGCATTCAATCTTGTTTTCATCAGACCAGAGAATCTTGTTTCTCATGGTCTGAGAGTCCTTTAGGTGCTTTTTGGCAAACTCCAAGCGGGCTGTCGTGCCTTCTACTGAGGAGTGGCTTCCGTTGGCCACTCTACCATGAAGGCCTGATTGGTAGAGTTCTGCAGAGATGGTTGTCCTTCTGGAAGGTTCTCCCATCTCCACAGAGGAACTCTGGAGCTCTGTCAGCGTGACCATCGGGTTATTGGTCCCCTCCCCGACCAAGGCCCTTCTCCCCGGATTGCTCAGTTTGGCCAGGCGACCAGCTCTAGGAGTAGTGACACCTCTTTTTATCCTTTCTTCAGTTGATCCAGATGGGCCTGTGTCTGTGCGACATGGATCACTTTGTATGTCTGTGTTTTGATTGCTTTTTCTCCTACACTTTTTTTGTTTGGATTTTTCACAATGCTTTCTTTGCCACTATTAGTATTCTACTGAGCAGCTCAAGGACACCTATATAAGTCACTTGATTAATTAAATAACCTCCCCACCTGTGCAGGGATTCTTCTGATGTAACCCTTGGATGTTTAAGTCCAAACTGTAAAAATCCCAGAAAAAATTTGGGATGGAAAAACACTTTGTGTAAATTTAAATGACTAAAAGCACATATAAAGGTTGTGAAATTATATTATAAAAAAAAAGATATATATACATACATACACATACATACTACCGTTCAAAAGTTTGGGATCACTTAGAAATGTCCTTGTTTTTGAAAGAAAAACAATTTTTTTGGGGTCCATTTAAAATATCAAATTGATCAGAAGTACAGTGTAGACATTGTTAATGTTGTAAATGACTATTGTAGCTGGAAACGGCAGATTTTAATTTTTTTAATGGAATATCTACATAGGCCCATTATCAGCAACCATCACTCACTCCTGTGTTCCAATGGCACGTTGTGTTAGCTAGTCCAAGTTTATCATTTTAAAAGGTTAAAATGTTGCCTTTTGCAATTATGTTAGCACAGATGAAAACTGTTGTTCTGATTTAAAGAAGCAATAAAACTGTCCTTCATAAGACTAGTTGAGTGTCTGGAGCATCAGCATTTGTGGGTTTGATTACAGGCTCAAAATGGCCAGAAACAAATAACTTTCTTCTGAAACTCGTCAGTCTATTCTTGTTCTGAGAAGGCTGAAGGCTATTCCATGCGAGAAATTGCCAAGAAACTGAAGATTGCGTACAACGCGGTGTACTACTCCCTTCACAGAACAGTGCAAACTGGCTCTAACCAGAATAGAAAGAGGAGTGGGAGGCCCCGGTTAAGTTTAAGCACAAGAACACAGCATTAGCCATAGCATAATGCATACAATTGCAGGAAATTATCTTTAGAAACGGCAACATTTTCTCTCTGGTCCATGGCTAAATGTGTAGAATTGCAGGAGATGTATGTTAAAACTGCAAAATTGTATCCTGGCTCCATGGAAAAATTTATTGAACTGCAAGAAATTGTCTTAAATGCTAAAATTGCTAAATAAAATAAAAGATGGGGGTCCTCTATCGTTTTCTCAAATTCAACCGTGCCGACAACGCCCATAACATTTTTTTGCATGTAAAATAATCTTTATGAAAATATTTTTTTCTTATTTTATAAACATAATAGATATGATTACAAATCTTTTTTCAAATCAATAAATGGTTTTATTATTAGACTACATGATTTACATATTTAAGTGTCCATGGAAGTATTTGTAGGTCAACAAGTTTTTTTGGAGTCCAGCATTCAAATATTTTTTTTCCCTGTTTGATTCGTTTAAAAATAATGTTTAAGTGGACAAAAAGTTGTTTTATAGTCATAATACATTTTGTCTTCCAAATCTTATTGTTCACAATTGTTTATTATTGTCCACCATATATCTTTAGTATTGTCATCCATGTGAGTATCAAAAACACAGTGAGACTGTCTTGCAATTTATACATACATCATTTACCATATTTCTTTAGTTCAGTAGCAGTTCAATAAAAGGTGTTATAAACTCCCTTCATCACTACAATTTGGCATTGCCACGTCCCCTGCCACGCCAACCACCTAAGGCCCTTCTTGATCCTGAAAAACCACTCCTGTTCCATTAGTCAGCCCCACTTGATGCTGTTCACCTTAACTAGTAGGGTTGTGACTCGCAATGTTTTTTCCATGGCAAAAATGAAAACACGAAGCAGGCCACCTATTTGGTCATTTAAAAACCTGCTGTATGTAAAATATTGTGTGCTGTAGCTTGGAAAATAACTAAACGTGACTCTGAATGACAACATATTAATGTTTCCTTCCAACATTAGGGCTGTTTTTCTAAATAAGGTAAATCCAGTTTGTTTTGTTTCCTTGCCATGATACTAATGAGGATCGCGTTACTGGTAGGGTCTCGGCCCTAATATTTAGGCCATATCAGATTTGATTTGTCACATGCACCGAATACAACAAGTGTAGACCTTAGAGTGAAATGCTTACTTACGAGCCCTTAACCAACAATGCAGAGTAAAGAAAAAGTTTGAAACATGTCCTAAATAAACAAAAGGAAAAATGGTAAAACAGTTCAAATAATAATCACGAGGCTATATAAAAGGGGTACCGAGTCAATGTGCAGGGGTACGGGGTAATTGACGTAATATGTACATGTAGGTAGAGGTAAAGTGATAATAAACAGTGAGTAGCAGCAGCGAATGGCAAGAAAAAGTATGTGAACCATGACGCTCCGGTCATCAAAAAATCTTCATCTAAGTCACAACAATAGACATAGTGTGCTTAAACTAATAACACACAAATGATTGTATTTTTCTTGTCTATATTGAATACATCATTTAAAAATGCATAGTGTATGTTGGGAAAAGTATGTGAACCCCTAGGCTAATGACTTCTCCACAGCTAATTGGTGTCAGGAGTCAGCTGACCTGGAGTCCAATCAATGAGACAAGATTGTAGATGTTGGTTTGAGCTGCCTTGCCCTATAGAAACACTCACAAAATTTGAGTTTGCTATTCACAAGAAGCATTGCCTGATGTGAACCATGCCTCGAACTAAAGAGATCTCAGAAGACCTACGTATAAGAATTGTTGACTTGCATAAAGCTGGAAATGGTTACAGAAGTATCTCTAAAAGCCTTGATGTCAGTCCACAGTAAGACAAATTGTCTATAAATGGAGAAAGTTCAGCACTGTTGCTACTCTCCCTAGGAGTGGCCGTCCTGCAAAGATGACTGCAAGAGCACAGCGCAGAATGCTCAGTGAGGTTAAGAAGAATCCTAGAGTGTCAGCTAAAGACTTACAGAAATCTCTGGAACATGCTAACATCTCTGTTGACGAATCTACGATAGGTAAAACAAGAATAGTGTTCATGGGAAGACGCCACGGAAGAAGCCACTGCTGTCCAAAAAAAACATTGCTGCACGTCTGAAGTTTGCAAAAGTATAACTTGATGTTCCACAGCCTACTGGCAAAATATTATATGGACAGATGAAACTACAGTTGAGTTGTTTGGAAGGAACACACAATACTATGTGTGGAGGAAAAAAAGACACAGCACCCCAACATCAAAACCATCCCAACTGTAAAGTATGGTGGAGGGAGCATCATGGTTTGGGCTGCTTTGCTGCCTCAGGGCCTGGACAGCTTGTTATCATTGGCGGCAAAATTAATTCCCAAGTTTATCAAGACATTTTGCAGGAGAATGTAAGGCTATCTGTTCGCCAATTGAAGCTCAACAGAAGTTGAGCGATAAAATAGGACAATGACCTAAAACACAGAAGTAAGTCAACAGAATGGCTTCAACAGCAGAAAATACCCTTTCTGGAATGGCCCAGTCAGAGTCCTGACCTCAACTCCATTTGAGATGCTGTGGCATGACCTCAAGAGAGCAGTTCACACCAGACATCCCAAGAATATTGCTGAACTGAAACGGTTTGGTAAAGATGAATGGTCCACAATTCCTCCTGACCGTTGTACCGGTCTGATCCGCAACTACAGAAAACCTTTGGTTGAGGTTATTGCTGCCAAAGGAGGGTCAACCAGTTATTAAATCCAAGGGTTCACATACTTTTCCCACCCTGCACTGTGAATGTTTACACGGTGTGTTCAATAAAGACATGAAAACGTATAATTGTTTGTGTATTATTAGTTTAAGCAGACTGTGTTTGTCTATTGTTCCGTCCTAGATGAAGATCAGATCAAATGTTATGACCAATTTATGCAGAAATCCAGGTATTTCCAAAGGGTTCACATACTTCTTCTTGCCACTGTATGTGTGTGGAGTCAATATGTGTGTTTGTTTCCAGTGTCGTGTATGTGGTCAGTCCAGTGAGTGTACATGGAGCCTGTGCAAGAGAGTCAGTGCAAAAACCTATAATAGATGAGAATAAAATAAGGGTGCCACTGCAAATAGTCCAGTTAGCCATTTGAATAACTGTTCAGCAGTCTTATGTCTTTTGGGGTAGAAGCTGTTAAGGAGCCTTTTGGTCCAAGGCTTGGCGCTCCGGTACCGCTTGCCGTGCGGTAGCAGATAGAACCGTCTCTGCTTTGGGTGGCTGGAGTCTTTGACAATTTTTAGGCCCTAGCCCTACTAGGGTGACAGTCCCTCTACTTGTCATAGCCACTTTTGTCCTCCAGTGTGTCACTGCTTTGGACGTCAGCAATACAGGCAAGAATGTGATAACGGTAGTGGCACAGGACTTTCACACCGGAGTGGGTGTCTAGGCGTGGCTAGTGAGGGTGAAGTGGGGGGGGGGGCTATTATTACCCCTCACACTGTCCTGTCACCCCATGCCCCAATTAAGACGGAGAGAGAACAAAAACACATCGACTTCCAGTTCCACACACATTTTGGTCAGCATCGTAATTCCCTCATACACTTAATGGTGGAAGAATTAGCCCAAAGAGTAATGCCCAGGGTTTATTATTGCTTTGTCTGGTTGGTTGTTGTGTGTCAGGGATATATTCAACCTCCCCTGGAGTTAACATGGTCAGCTCAGACTCAGAGAAAACAGCCATAAGCCTGGCTTAGTGTACTCAGGGCTTAGTGGACACACATCTGCTATGGCGGGCCCAATGAGAGGGCCCTGACCACATGTCACCCTAAAGCGTTAGTTACTAATCATTTATGCATACATACAGTGCCTTCAGAAAGTATTCACACCCCCTGACTTTTTCCACATTTTGTTGTGTTACCAGCTACCAGATGTTTGGGTCACTGGCCTACACACAATACAATGTCAGTGGAATGATGTTTATTGACATTTTTACAAAAATGAAAAGCTGAAATGTCTCGCGTCAATAAGTATTCAACCCCTTAGTTATGGCAATCCTAAATAAGTTCACGAGTAAAACTTCGCTCAACAAGTTCCATAAGTTACATGGACTCACTCAGCAATAATAGTGTTTATCCTCATTTCTGTACCCCACACATACAATTATCTGTAAGGTCCACAAAGACCAAGGAGGTTTTCCAATAACTCACAAAGAAGGGGACCTATTGGTAGATGTGTAAAAATAGATTGAATAAAGCAATTGTACTCTCAAGGTTGTGCAAAACTACTATGGTGCTCTGCTCCACCTCGTACCTATGACTGCAGCACAGCCGTGCTAAAAAGGTCGTTTTGCACAACCTCGAGTGTACAATGGCTTTTCTACAATGGGTTACGAATTAAATCAACGTTATTTTTGATAAATGTATTCATATGCTGCTATTTCATCCATCAATGAAAATATAGGCCTAGTCCCAACACATCTGTTGTTTCTAGCCAAGCCAGCTGGCCGTTCATTCTATCAGTTATGTTGACAGACACAATCGTGAAGTATTTTTGTTCTATATCTATGGACGCAACCCAGTCGTTCGTTCTAAATGTTCTATTTCCATACTGGCTGGCAACACTCTTATCCCTTGCTTGCTAGCTAGCCAACTACGGCTAACACAGTCACGTCGAACTGTGCAGCAAGAACAACACAAAATGACTCAAACCAATGGAAACTGTGTTGAAATGATAGTGGATCTACATTCATACAGTTTCTTGACTGGGTCCAGCTCGCAAAAAATCATCCAAATGAAAGCTAGACAGTCAGGGAGCATTGACAATTTACAAACAAGATGGATAGAGGACACTATTTTCACACTCACTGTTCTCACCCTTTCCCTTTGGCCTCTATATTAGTTTGAGCAGTGGAAATGTGCAGAGGCAGTGTAACTGAGACAATCCATGTTGTCCTATGAGCAGGCAGAATGTTATTCTGCACCATTGTCCTGAGCTGTGAGTGACACTGCCGTGGTGTTGCACGGTATGCTGGTAGCACGGTAACATCACGGTACCAAAACATCATGATACTTATGATACCAACATTTTAGAATGCCTTGGCACTGTTTCGTTTGATACCACCAACTTTTTCAGCTCTATAAATCTAAGGAACCTGCTTGCGGCTTTTCTAAAATGTTTCTAAATTCTGTTAAGTTTAAGCAACAGCCACTAGTCTCTTGTATGCACAGGTCCAGTAATATCCACTTGACTTTCCTGCTCTTATCACGTGACAGCTGTAATCAGCCAGCAGTATCCCCTACCAACCCCCAATCACCTGCTTTTTTCCGCCCGCTGTCAGTTTTTTAAAATCGAATTTAGCTGTGATGTCGAGCAGAGATGCAGACCCTGATGAGTCTTCTGTTATTAGATTTGTACATTTGTTAAATTGGAGCAGTCCGTAAAGCGAGCAATGTTGATACGTTGTATAATTTAATCTGTTATAACCAAGAGCACAGAACAGTCTTGGGTAGACTTTGCAAGTTCTGTCATGCAGTCTCTGAGTGCCAGATAAGGAAAATGGAACACCTGCTTCGTGACAGGCAAGCTTGCATCTTTACAGTAAAGAAAATGGCTTGTCTGTGGCCTAAATGGTTAAAAAAAAATATGACCCAAATTTCCGATAATTTTTTTTCTTATTATTGGGATTCGCACGCTTTTTATATAATGTCACAAGCGGGCCGTTTTAAACTAATCCCGGGTCACTAATTATTGGTTGTTCAGTCGTGTTACCTTGATAGCTAACAAGCTGGTAACTTGACAGTAGGTTTATGCAATTTTGATTGGCACAGCAAGAAAGGAAAAGGGTCTGCTACTCATGAGATGTGCTTCAATGGTAGCATTCATATAGGCCTAATGTAAGCCGAAACTATATTTAAAAAATCCTATTTCTTTCTGGTGCTCCATAATAAATTGTTTGGTGTTTGTGCGAGAGAGGTGTGTGTGAGGGAGACAGTGAGGAAGGGAGGGAGAGTTTGTGTGTTAACTAAAGAGTATTTCATGCAGTGTTTTCCCTTTACTGGCACAATGTTAATGCAGATCATTATGCATGTATATTCCTTCCTCCCATTCCTCCAGCCAAAACACAGGTAGGCCTTTGCAAATATGTGCAAATCAGCCATTCTATGCAGAATTCTATTGTACACTGAACAGTGAAGTGAAATTCAATGTGTTCACATTTCAGTGACAGATTTTTGGAGAATGTTTAGAAAACGTGAACAAGCGTCCAGGGGACAAGACAAACAGGATGCTTGGGGACAGAATTACTTTCCCTACCGTGGTATCGCGATACTAGGCCTGGTATCGTATGGTTTGTAAAATGTGGGTATCGTGACAACACTACACTGCAGTATACAGGGCCAAACAATACCCGCTTCCTGTGTTGGGCCTCTTAAAAAGAGGGAAGTGGTGCATGAAATAGCGGGACACTTCGAGTCCCACAGTGGGGCTGAGGGAGATAAGTTTTATACTGCAGGCCATAAAACTACTGAGCGAGGAGAACACTGGAGAGGAAGTTGGTGTCTGAGCCTTAAATTCTGAGGAGAAGTAGGACTCAGTCATGACCAAAGTAATGACTCGCCACTTCTTCCATCAAATCACATTTTATTGGTCACATACACATGGTTAGCAGATGTTATTGTGAGTGTAGCGAAATGCTTGTGCTTCTAATTCCGACAGTGCCGCAATGTCTAACAAGTAATCTAACAATTCCACAACAGCTACCTAATATACACAAATCTAAGTAAAGGAATAATATATACAGTGGGGAGAACAAGTATTTGATACACTGCCGATTTTGCAGGTTTTCCTACTTACAAAGCATGTAGAGGTCTGTAATTTCTATCATGGGTACACTTCAACTATGAGAGACGGAATCTAAAACAAAAATCCAGAAAATCACATTGTATGATTTTTCAGCAATTAATTTGCATTTTATTGCATGACATAAGTATTTGATACATCAGAAAAGCAGATCTTAATATTTGGTACAGAAACCTTTGTTTGCAATTACAGAGATCATACGTTTCCTGTAGTTCTTGACCAGGTTTGCACACACTGCAGCAGGGATTTTGGCCCACTCCTCCATACAGACCTTCTCCAGATCCTTCAGGTTTCGGGGCTGTCGCTGGGCAATACGGACTTTCAGCTCCCTCCAAAGATTTTCTATTGGGTTCAGGTCTGGAGACTGGCTAGGCCACTCCAGGACCTTGAGATGCTTCTTACGGCGCCACTCCTTAGTTGCCCTGGCTGTGTGTTTCGGGTCGTTGTCATGCTGGAAGACCCAGCCACGACCCATCTTCAATGCTCTTACTGAGGGAAGGAGGTTGTTGGCCAAGATCTCGCGATACATGGCCCCATCCATCCTCCCCTCAATACGGTGCAGTCATCCTGTACCCTTTTCAGAAAAGCATCCCCAAAGAATGATGTTTCCACCTCCATGCTTCACGGTTGGGATGGTGTTCTTGGGGTTGTACTCATCCTTCTTCTTCCTCCAAACACGGCGAGTGGAGTTTAGACCAAAAAGCTATATTTTTGTCTCATCAGACCACATGACCTTCTCCCATTCCTCCTCTGGATCATCCAGATGGTCATTGGCAAACTTCAGACGGGCCTGGACATGCGCTGGCTTGAGCAGGTGGACCTTGCGTGCGCTGCAGGATTTTAATCCATGACGGTGTAGTGTGTTACTAATGGTTTTCTTTGAGACTGTGGTCCCAGCTCTCTTCAGGTCATTGACCAGGTCCTGCCGTGTAGTTCTGGGCTGATAACTCAACTTCCTCATGATCATTGATGCCCCACGAGGTGAGATCTTGCATGGAGCCCCAGACCGAGGGTGATTGACCGTCATCTTGAACTTCTTCCATTTTCTAATAATTGCGCCAACAGTTGTTGCCTTCTCACCAAGCTGCTTGCCTATTGTCCTGTAGCCCATCCCAGCCTGTTGCATGTCTACAATTTTATCCCTGATGTCCTTATACAGCTCTCTGGTCTTGGCCATTGTGGAGAGGTTGGAGTCTGTTTGATTGAGTGTGTGGACAGGTGTCTTTTATACAGGTAACGAGTTCAAACAGGTGCAGTTAATACAGGTAATGAGTGGAGAACAGGAGGGCTTCTTAAAGAAAAACTAACAGGTCTGTGAGAGCCGGAATTCTTACTGGTTGGTAGGTGATCAAATACTTATGTCATGCAATAAAATGCAAATTAATTACTTAAAAATCATACAATGTGATTTTCTGGATTTTTGTTTTAGATTCCGTCTCTCACTGTTGAAGTGTACCTATGATAAAAAATTACAGACCTCTACATGCTTTGTAAGTAGGAAAACCTGCAAAATCGGCAGTGTATCAAATACTTGTTCTCCCCACTGTACATATAAATATATGGATGAGCAATGACGGAGCGGCATAGGCAAGATGCAATAGATGCTATAAAATACAGTATATATAGTGGCTTGCGAAAGTATTCACCCCTTTGGCATTTTTCCTGTTTTGATGCCTTACAACCTGGAATTAAAATAGATTTTTGGGGGGGTTTGTATCATTTGATTTACACAACATGCCTACCACTTTGAAGATGCTAAATATTTTTTATTGTGAAAAAAAAATGAAATATTACAAACCTGAACTTCAGTGTGCATAACTATTCACCCCCCCAAAGTCAATACTTTGTAGAGCCACCTTTTGCAGCAATTACAGCTGCAAGTCTCTTGGGGTATGTCTCTATAAGCTTGGCACATCTAGCCACTGGGATTTCTGCCCATCCTTCAAGGCAAAACTGCTCCAGCTCCTTCAAGTTGGATGGGTTCCGCTGGTGTACAGCAATCTTTAAGTCATACCACAGATTCTCAATTGGATTGAGGTCTGGGCTTTGACTAGGCCATTTCAAGACATTTAAATGTTTCCCCTTAAACCACTCAAGTGTTGCTTTAGCAGTATGCTTAGGGTCATTGTCCTGCTGGAAGGTGAACCTCCGTCCCAGTCTCAAATCTATGGAAGACTGAAACAGGTTTCCCTCAAGAATTTCCCTGTATTTAGCGCCATCATCAGTCCTTCAATTCTGACCAGTTTCCCAGTCCCTGCTGATGAAAAATATCCCCACAGTATGATGCTGCCCCCACCCTGCTTCACTGTGGATGGTGTTCTCGGGGTGATGAGAGGTGTTGGGTTTGCGTCAGACATAGCGTTTTTTTCTTGATGGCCGAAAAGCTCAAAAGTCTCATCTTAGCAGAGTACCTTCTTCCATTTTTGGGGGGAGTCTCCCACATACCTTTTGACAAACACCAAATGTGTTTGCTTATTTTTTTTCTTTAAGCAATGGCCTTTTTCTGGCCACTCTTCCGTAAAGCCCTGCTCTGTGGAGTGTACGGCTTAAAGTTGTCCTATGGACAGATATTCCAGTCTCTGCTGGAGCTTTGCAGCTCCTTCAGGGTTATCTTTGGTCTCTTTGTTGCCTCTGATTAATGCCCTCCTTGCCTGGTCCCTGAGTTTGTGGGTGGATCTCTCTTGGCAGGTTTGTTGTGGTGCCATATTCTTAAAACAATTTAACAATGGATTTAATGGTGCTCTGTGGGATATTCAAAGTTATAGAGATGTATGTATATGTATGTTTCCAAGTGTCACATGATCTGTCAGACAGATCATGTGACACTTGGATTGCACACAGGTGGACTTTATTTAACTAATTATGTGACTTCTGAAGGTAATTTGTTGTTTCCTGAAGCCCACGATCATCTCCTTTGTTTTGTTGATGTTGAGTGCGAGATGTTTCCTAGCACCACACTCCCAGGGCCCTCACCTCCTCACTATAGGCTGTCTCGTCGTTGTTGGTAATCAAGCCTACTACTGTGTCATCTGCAAACTTGATGATTGAGTTGGAGGCGTGCATGACCATGTAGCCATGGGTGAACAGGAAGTACAGGAGGGGGCTGAGCATGCACCCTTGTGGGGCCCCAGTGTTGATGATCAGTGAAGTGGAGATGTTTCCTACCTTCACCACCTGGGGTACCCAGGCAGTCCAGGACCCAATTGCACAGGGCGAGTTTGAGACCCAGGGCCTCAAACTTATTGATGAGCTTGGAGGGTACTATGGTGTTGAATGTAGTCAATGAACAGCATTCTTATATAGGTATTCCTCTTGTCCAGGTGGGGTCGGTGTCCGTGACGTGGCTGGTTTTCTTTTTGTAGTCCGTAATTGTCTGTAGACCCTGCTACATACGTCTCGTGTCTGAGCCGTTGAATTGCAACTCCACTTTGTCTCTATACTTACATTTCCCTTGTTTTATTACCTTGCGGCGGGAATAACTACACTGTTTGTATTCGGCCATATTCCCAGTCAACTTTCCATGGTTAAATGCAGTGGTTCGCTCTTTCAGTTTTGTGCGAATGCTGCCATCTATCCACAGTTTCTGGTTAGGGTAGGAATTAATAGTCACAGTAGGTACAACATCTCCTATGCACTTACTTATAAACTCACTCACCGAATCAGTGTATAAATCAATATTATTCTCTGAGGCTACCCGGAACATGTCCGGGTGATCAAAACAATCTTGAAGTGTGGATTCCGATTGGTCAGACCAGCGGTAAATAGACCTTGTCACAGGTACATCCTGTTTGAGTTTCTGCCTATAGGAAGGGAGGAGCAAAATGGATTCGTGGTCAGATTTGCCAAAGGGAGGGCGGGGGAGGGCCTTGTTTGCATCACGGAAGTTAGAGTAGCGGTGATCCAGAGTTCTGCCAGGGCAAGCACTACAATCAATATGCTGATAGAATTTAGGTAGCTTTGTTCTCAAATTTACTTTGTTAAAATCCCCATCTACAATAAATGCAGCCTCAGGATATATGGTTTCCAGTTTGCATAAAGTCCAATGAAGTTCTTTGAGGGGGGGGATATACATTTACATTTACATTTAAGTCATTTAGCAGACGCTCTTATCCAGAGCGACTTACAAATTGGAAAGTTCATACATATTCAATATACACTGCTGTGACTAACCGACGATAATTGTCTTGGGAGATGATACGGTCTGCATTTGAATGTGAGGAATTCTAGGTCAGGTGAACAAAAGGACTTGAGTGCCTGTATGTTGTTACAATTACACCATGAGTCGGTCATCATGAAACATACACTC
This sequence comes from Salvelinus alpinus, assembly GCF_045679555.1. Classification (NCBI taxonomy): domain Eukaryota; kingdom Metazoa; phylum Chordata; class Actinopteri; order Salmoniformes; family Salmonidae; genus Salvelinus; species Salvelinus alpinus. The sequence goes on from NC_092123.1 coordinate 10,109,734, forward strand.
CCGCCCTTCTTCTTCCTGGAGAGATGTTTATTTCTGTAGGCACGACGCACAAAGGATCCCGGTGGCTGTACCGACATATCCCGGGAGTTCTATGTTTCCGTGAAACAGAGTATGTTACAATCCCTAATGTCTCTCTGGAAAGCAACCCTTGCCCTAATTTCGTCTACCTTGTTATCTAGACTGGACGTTAGCGAGTAATATACTCGGAAGCGGTGGGTGGTGTGCGCGCCTCCGAAGTCTGACCTGAAGGCCGCTCCGTCTACCTCTTCTGCAGCGACCTTGTTTTGGGTCAGCCTCTGGAATCAGTTCAGATGCCCTGGGTGGTTCGGACAAAGGATCCGCTTCGGGAAAGTTGTATTCCTGGTCGTAGTGTTGGTAAGTTGACGTCACTCTGATATCCAATAGTTCTTCCCGGCTGTATGTGCTAACACTAGTTAGTGTTACTGCACTAGTTAGTGTTACTGTAATTGTATTTCATCTGTAAAAACAATACCGAATCCAACTCCATGTGATGTCCTTCAAAAATACATTATTTTGGCCTGGCCTTGTCTTCTGCGGAAGAGGCTAAAAATCCGGTTGATTTAAGAACAATTCTCCCCTTCACCTGTGTGCCAGGTGTGTCTGTCAGTCTGTTTGCTGTCTGTCACAGGAGTTCAACTTCTGACACTGCATTGGGCTATGCCCTCCCTCAGACTGCATACCTCTGCTATGACATCATGTGCGGTGGTGCACTAGCCCCAGCCCTAGCCTGTCAGTCTTATATGGGGCGTTCCACCACAACAGGAGTTTGCCAAGTGACCAGATTATGTAGATAAATCCACCTTGCAGCCTAGCCTATGTTTCTCTCTCTGAACTGTCCTGTTCAAGACCCTGGGTCACAGGGAAACACTCATCACCACCAAAGACGATCAGAAAAGTTACAGGGAGAAACGAGGTCAGAGGGACAAAACAGCTTTGCCCCGCCCTCATTTGCTTGGTATGTGTGAGGCGTGCGTGTCTGTGAGTCAGTAAGTGCGAGGCTAGCTCAGAGTGTGTGACGAGGCTCTTGTGTGCCTCTCAAGGGAGATGTGATGTGAATGAAGTGTAGGATGGTGAATCACTGTGGAACAGCATGGTAATCTGCTTTGCTTTTTCTCTGCTCTTTCTGCCTGGAGGACAGAGAGAAAAGCTGGCAGCAGCGTCAGTGCACTGCTGGCCTGGCTTTGCTCTTACGAAACAGAACCTCTCAAAGCTCCGGAAACAGTCACTCCTCCCGTAATTAATGCACACAAACAAGCTTCTTTTCTTTTTTTTTAACCAAACAGAGACTGCCTAGTATGTAAATGTCATAGGAAATTACTTATTTTTTTATGAACAGAGAGAAGAATACAGTGCCTGTGTCTTCTTGTCATTGAAATGTTTCAGCCTGCTTGGGGCTCCCACTGTGAGGGCTGTACGGGAGGGGTGGTCTGGCTCTGATTAAAATACCTTGGGGGGGGGTTGTTTGTGTCTGTGTGCTGCTCCCTTCCCCCATGTCTTTGTTTCACCATGACGTTTACACAGCTGGGAGATAACATTGCCTCTCCTCCGTTCCCTCTCCCGCTATCTGCCCCCCCCCCCCGTCTTTGTATCTAAGGCACTGCATCTCAGTGCTAGAGGCGTCACTACATACCCTGGTTCGATTCCAGGCTGTATCACAACCGGACATGATTGGGAGTCCCATAGGGCGGCGCACAATTGGCCCAGCGTCGTTAGGCCGTCATTGTAAATAAGAATTTGTTCTTAACTGTCTTGCCTAGTTAAATAAATAAAATCTGATTCATTCACTTTATAAAAACATGAAGAGGGCCCCTCCGTCCCCCTTCCTCCCCTCTTGTGACACCCACCCCAGGATGTAGCTAGGCCATTTTAAGGCCAGAGTTCTGCCTAATCAAAATCAAATCAAGTGTTATTTGTCACATGCTTCGTTAACGACGGGTGTACACTAACAGGAAATGCTTACATGCGGGCCCTTCCCAACAATGCAGTGAGATTTTTTTACATTTTTTATAATAGAAACATATAAAAACAATAACACAAGTAATGATAACTTGGCTATATTGACGGGGTACCAGTACCGAGTCAATGTGCATGGGTACAAGGTAAATTAGGTATATATCTAGATGTAGGGATAAAGTGACTAGGCAACAGGATAGATAATTAACAGTAACAGCAGCGCTTGTGATGAGTCAAAAGAGTTACTGCAAAAAGTGTCAATGCAGATATTCAGGGTAACTATTGATTAACTGTTTAACTATTTAGCAGTATTATGGCTCGGGGGTAGAAGCTGTTCAGGGTCCTATTGGTTCCAGACTTGGACCAAAAAGCTACTTAACTGCTTCTACCCCCAAGCCATAAGACTGCTGAACAATTAATCAAATGGCCACCCGGACTATTTACATTGACATCCGCCCCCATCTTTGTTTTTACACTGCTGCTACTTGCTGTTTATTGTCTATGCATAGTCACTTTACAAATTACCTCGACTAAGCTGTGTATAGCCTCGTTATTGTTATGTATTTTTTCTTTTTAACTTTAGTTTTTGTAAATATTTTGGGCTGTATTGTTGGTTAAGGGCTTGTAAGTAAGCATTTCACGGTAAGGTCTACACCTTAATTTGAGTTATTTAGCAGACACTCTTATCCATAGTGACTTACAGGAGCAATTAGGTTTAAATGCCTTGCTCAAGGGCACATCGACAGATTTTTCACCTAGTCGCTCTTAACTGCTCGGCTAGCTGCTGCCCTGTATCATCGTCGTCGGTGATCTGGCCTACAACCGTGTCCTCGGCAAACTTAATGATGGTGTTGGGGATGTGTGTGTGTGTGTCCAGGGTCCAGTTCAGAGGGAGGTGTTTAATCCCAGAGTCCATAGCTTCGTGATGAGCTTGGAGGGCTCTGTTGTTGAACGCGGAGCTGTAGACAATGAACAGCATTCTCATGTAGGTGTTCCTTTTGTCCAGATGGGAAATGGCAGTGTGGAATGCAATAGCAATTGTGTCATCTGTAGAGCTGTTGGGTGGTATGCAAATTAGTTGGTCCACGGTGTCTGAGTTGATGGTGTTGTGAGCCATGACCAGCCTTTCAAATAATTTCATGGCTACAGACGTGAGTGCTAAGGGGTGCTAGTCATTTAGACAGGTTACCTTGGCGTTCTTGGGTCTGCTTGAAACATTACAGACTGGGTCAGGTAGAGGTTGAAAATGCTCTGAGTATGCATCCTGGTAATCAGTCTGTCCCTGCGGCCTTGTGAATGTTTACCTGTTTAAAGTCTTACTCACATCGGCTACAGAGAGCGTGATCACATAGTCGTCCAGTACAGCTGGTGCTCTCATGCAGGGTTCAGTGTTGCTAACCAGATGACAATCCACCCATACATAATGGTTGCATCTCAAATGGCACCTTATTCCCTTTATAATGCCCTACCTTTGACCAGTAAGCAATGCACTATAAAGGGAATAGGGTGCCTTTTGGGATGCACCCCACGACAACCATTTGTCTGTCAGTGCAACACCACTGACCGACGCACTGTACTTTACAGTCAAGTGATGCATTTAGGCCTATCTGCCTATTACCAAACAGGTCATTACAAGTCTCTATTGCAAAATGTTAACCTGTCTGTTAACAACTTGCTGCCTGGAAAAAAGGCATAGAAAAAAAGGCATAGAACATGAAGCTGCTTTGATTTACTTTGAGGGGAGCTTTTGGGAGATGGAGGAGAAGAGAGAGGAGAGGATATAGACACAGTTGTGGACCTGTTGACTGTTCCGGACCTTCCTGTCTTTCAGGTGTTTGCAGCGAGGCTGCAGTTGACTGACCGACTGAACAATGGCTCAGTTTCCCACGCCCTTCGGAGGTGAGTGCCACCCAACCAGATTGACAACCGTATGTGTGTGTCACAAGCGTGCATATGTGTCAGAGAAATGTCTGTGCGTGCGGCTGCGTGCCTGCGTGCAGGTGTGTGTGTCCTGATCTCCCTCTACACATGGGTTAGTGAGAGTTATACTGTAACTTCAGCACAAAGGAAGGGCCACTATCAAGTTATTACTCCCAGGAGGTGGAAGCCTGCCTGCTGGACTGCATAGCCCATGCTATGCAGAACATCAACTCTGAACCTCAAAGCCAGTTCCACTGCATGTTAACACTGTTCCCCTTTAATAAGGGACTGATTTAGACAGACACCAGGTGGGTGCAATTAGTTATCAGATAGAACAGAAAAGCAGCAGGCTCCGTAACTCGTAGAGTAAGAGTTGTATACCCCTGCCCTACATAGTGCACTATATAGGAAATGGGGTTGCATTTAGGATACAGCCATGGTGTATGGTGGACTTAACCCCCCCCACACACACACACACACACACACACACGGGCCAGGCGATAGCTTCAACTGATCTTTCTCTCTCTCAGGTGGCCTGGACGCCTGGGTGATCTCTCTGGACGAGCGAGCCAAACATGACCAGCAGTTTGTCAGCCTGGCCCCCTCACCAGCTGGCTACATCACAGGTTAGCTTCACTCACAGCAGGGGAGGGGATGGACAAACGAAGGGAAAGAGCGATGGAGGACAGTCTTTGCAGTACATCATGTCAGGCAGAAGTTGCTTGAAGATAGCAGAAGGTCACTTCATAAGGACTTTCTCTTATATTACACACACAAACAGAGTACCAGGTCAAAGGTGATGGGTTAGTGCTTCTATATCTGCATTGCTCGCTGTTTGGGGTTTAAGGATGGGTTTTTGTACAGCACTTTGACATCGGCTGATGTAAAAAGGACTTTATAAATTAATCTGATTGAATGAAGCCTGGTGGACTGCGTCTAGGGCGGGTCTTGAAGTGTTTCATTCCCTACAGCCCACACCATAGCAAGCAACGTCATTATCCACTTTTCTCACTTTCATAAAGGACTTTCATAAAGGATTTCAGTCACTCACTCACACTCACTCATATTATCATCTGATATCATTGCCTTGGGTGTTTTGATTTTCAACATAACCTTGCAGAACCTCCTCACACAATTTTCGAGACGTGTAAGTGCTTGTTTCACTCTGCTACTTCAGTAACAAGTCTCAAAATGTATGATTTTGTTCAAATTGAAATTATTTGCATATGATTCCTCTTGAAAGAGGAACCAACTGGCCTTTTTCTCTCTGTGTTTGAATAGATATATCCATAATGGTGTACAACAGACAGTATTATAATATTATTTTCCCTTCTCATTGTCCGTAGGTGACCAGGCCAGGAATTTCTTCCTGCAGTCAGGCCTGCCCCCTCCCGTCCTGGCACAGATATGGTGAGTGTCTCCTCTCACTCCATCTCTCCAATTCTTAACTCAATCTGCTGCTAATGTCAACCAGTGTTGTCTCTCTCTCTCTTTGCCTTTCTCCTGTTTTTGTCGTTCTCCTCCCTCTGTCTTCCACTCCACTTTCACTCACTCTTACTTTCTCTCACCCCTCTCTCGCTCTTCAATTGCTTTATTGGCATGACATCCACACGGACATATTGTGAACAACAATGATAATAATCAGTATAATGTAATCAAATCTTTACTTTCTCCCTCTCTTGTTCTCTCTCCCTTCTCTCAGGGCCCTGGCCGATATGAACAATGATGGGAAGATGGACATGCACGAGTTCTCCATCGCCATGAAGCTGATCAAGCTCAAGCTGCAGGGTCACCCCCTGCCCCCCTCTCTGCCCCCCTCCATGAAGCAGCCGCCCCTCACCCTGCCCCCGCCACCCACCGCACCCTTCGGTAAGGGACTAGACAGGGGCAGGGTGCGTCTCAATAGTCTTAAGGAGCTTGCTTTTCTCCATCTGCACTGATCTGTACAGCAGGATAGGTAAAAGCAGTGTGGTGGATGCAACAAAAAAAAGTACATTTTTGCTTTGACCTGTCCACTTGTTCTTTCAGATCAATGCAGGTGATGTACAAGAGACTAGGAGCGTGTGCCACTAGGCTATGAGATACACCAATGTTACTGTCCCCATGGCCACCATTAACTAAATGGACTTTAGAGTGCTCAAAGCCAACTCTGCCATATCATCTGCACCATCTATGTTCATACAGTTGAAGTCGGAAGTTTACATACACCTTAGCCAAATACATTTAAACTCCGTTTTTCACAATTCCTGATATTTAATCCTAGTAAAAATTCCCCGTCTTAGGTCAGTTAGGATCACCACTTTATTTTAAGAATGTGAAATCTCCGAATAATAGTAGAGAGTGATTTATTTCAGCTTTTATTTCTTTCATCACATTACCAGTGGGTCAGAAGTTTACATACACTCAATTAGTATTTGGTAGCATTGCCTTTAAATTGTTTAACTTGGGTCAAACTTTCGGGTAGCCTTCCACAAGCTTCCCACAAAAAGCAGAGTGAATTTTGGCCCATTCCTCCTGACAGAGCTGGTATAACAGAGTCAGGTTTGTAGGCCTCCTTGCTCGCACACACTTTTTCAGTTCTGCTCACAAATGTTCTATAGGATTGAGGTCAGGGCTTTGTGATGGCCACTCCAATACCTTGACTTTGTTGTCCTTAAGCCATTTTGCCACAACTTTGGAAATATGCTTAGGGTCATTGTCCATTTGGAAGACCCATTTGCGACCAAGCTTTAACTTCCTGTCCTGATGTCTTGAGATGTTGCTTTAATATAGCCACATAATTTTCTTGGCTCATGATGCCATCTATTTTGTGAAGTGCACCAGTCCCTCCTGCAGCAAAGCACCCCCACAACATGATGCTGCCACCCCCGTGCTTCACGGTTGGGATGGTGTTCTTCGGCTTGCAAGCCTCCCCCTTTTTCCTCCAAACATAACAATGGTCATTATGGCCAAACAGTTATATTTTTGTTTCAGCAGACCAGAGGACATTTCTCCAAAAAGTACGATCTTTGTCGCCATGTGCAGTTGCAAACCGTAGTCTGGCTTTTTTATGCCGGTTTTGGAGCAGTGGCTTCTTCCTTGCTGAGCGGCCTTTCAGGTTATGTCGATATAGGACTCGTTTTACTGTGGATATAGATACTTTTGTACCCGTTTCCTCCAGCATCTTCACAAGGTCCTTTGCTGTTGTTCTGGGATTGATTTGTCCTTTTCGTACCAAAGTACGTTCATCTCTAGGGGACAGAACGCGTCTCCTTCGTGAGCGGTATGACGGCTGCGTGGTCCCATGGTGCTTATACTTGCGTACTATTGTTTGTACAGATGAACGTGGTACCTTCAGGCGTTTGGAAGTTTCTCCCAAGGATGAACCAGACTTGTGGAGGTCTACAATTTTTTTTCTGAGTTCTTGGCTGATTTATTTTGATTTTCCCATGATGTCAAGCAAAGAGGCACTGAGTTTGATGGTAGGCCTTTGTCTGTAACCAATTGTTGGAAAAATTGCTTGCAGTCATGCACAAAGTAGATGTCCTAAGCGACTTGCCAAAACTATAGTTTGTTAACAAGACATTTGTGGAGTGGTTGAAAAATGAGTTTTAATGACTCCAACCTAAGTGTATGTAAACTTCTGACTTCAACTGTAGCTAGATGTTTCACTGGGACAATTTAAAACCTTTAACTACCTATTATCTCAAAGCACAACCATGTTGTTTCTGGTATTTGAACAGGCAATGCCCTGGGTCGATATTTGGTTGCTTTCCCTGACAACCAGGGCATTTTGCTGTGCACTGCCTGTTTATGACCAGACTAATGTTGTTAATTTTCAAGGGTAATCAGTCAGAACTCAGCACTTGTGGGCTCCTCGATTTTGGATGAGTGGGGAAAATAATAATAAACACAGCGTTAAAATAATAGGCTTGTCAATAGAAAATGAATGGAGGTCTGTTGTCTTATGTTTGTCTGACATACCTTACTTCATTCTACCCTGCAGGAATGCATGGTTTAGGGGTAATGCCAGGCCTCCCAGCAGTCCCTCCATTACCCATGCCCCCTATGCCAGGGGTGGGTATGTCCCCCCCTCTGGTGTCGTCCGTGCCCCCGTCTGTACCCCCCTTGGCCAACGGAGCGCCAATGACGGGCTTCTCCCACCCAGGTATGGCCCAATCAGCATCGCCATTAGACACACCACTGAATATTCAAAGCGGCGTTTTAGTGAATGACAGTGAAGCCCTCTGGCAACGTTTCAGAGCATCTCACTTTGTTGATTTAATCCTTTCTTAACCTCCTTTTTATATAAACATTTTTTGTGACCCCATCTCTCTCGGTCTCTTTCTCTCCATCTCTGTCTCTCAGCCACCACACTCAACAAAAGCTCTTCTTCCAACCGCTCCGGTGCCAAGATGCAGGGCCAGTCTTTTGAGACTTCTAGGTGAGTCACGTCACCCACTTGGAAGAATGGCCCCTGCTCACTGAGCCCAAACGCAAAAGGACAAATGTAGCTGTGTTTGTGCTTAGACACAAGTCTTTTTTTTTTTTTGGAACACACAACAGGCTAGCTCATTAAAATACCATCACATCACTTTGAGATGAGATCCCTCTGTTAAAAAGAGATGCACAGCCTACCTCCCATGTTGTCAGTTGGAGAAGAGTAATTCTTCTGTCCAGACCGCTTTGCATTCCAACGTTACACAAAAATAACTTCATGTTCAAGTTTAAAGTTTATTGTACATTTTTTTCCTAAGTTAACCCTTTACACTTGTGGGAGTTGGCCTATATGGATAAATTTAAATGTTTCTTACAGAAGACATATGAAAATCATATACATAAGCATGGTAGCAATTGAAAGGGAACCGTTTGGAGATTATGGGAAAATTATTTGACCAAAGTTGATGACACAAACGAGACTCAAAACCCATACAGCGCTGTGAAGCGTAGAGCCTGAGTTCTTACGTCATGTATAGCATGTTACTGTACAGCCACTGTGTTCCAATTTAGGCGCTTATCAATGTCCAAATCTGCCATTTTCAACCCGTATACCGGTACGAGTGTAAAGGTTTATAATGGAAATTTGTCTTCGTCTTACAGGCATTTTCCAACTGGCTCCGACACAGACAGCACAGCAAAAACACACAACTTAACACAACAGTACTATTAAAAAAAACAACGAATAGATACAAGCAGATGTGAGGCATCATCAAAAAGTCTGTTTAAAAATACACTTTTAATAAGATATTGTCCCCCCCCCCCCTCTCCATCTTAGCGCCCCTGTGCCCCCCCAGCCCCCCATTGACTGGGCTGTTCCCAGCTCGTCCCGGCTAAAGTACCGGCAGCTCTTCAACAGCCACGACAAGATGATGAGCGGCCACCTCACCGGTAAGACCTTGTCTGTCAACAATACTCATTGCGGTTTATCCAATCCAGAGCAGAGGTTTCTCAAAAGAGCTCATGTTTTTTATCCTTGTCTTTCAGGACCCCAAGCAAGAACCATCTTGATGCAGTCCAGCTTGCCCCAGACCTCGTTGGCGTCCATATGGTAAGAGGTGGGAGCGGAGCCAATACTTAGGATACTTGGCCACTAATTCCTACATGTTCTCTGACTACTGCTTCTCTCTGCTGACTCTGGGTAGAGGTTACTTTTAGGCACAGATCTGGGATCAGCTTAACCATCAGATGGCAAAACTAATCATATATCAGTTGCTGTTTAGGAGGGTGAAACGCAAAACTGGTCTCGGATCAGTGCCGTCAGGGTGCTCCTAAACGGCACTTGTTTTACCTTCGTCCACTCTGCTAGTCACAGGACAGGAAGTGCATGGCTGGTGGTAACACGCCACGTCTTTCTCTCTCTCTCCCCCTCTCCCTGTTTCTCTATAGGAACCTGTCGGACATCGACCAGGACGGCAAGCTGACGGCCGAGGAGTTCATCCTGGCCATGCACCTGATTGACATGGCGATGTCCGGCCTGCCCCTGCCCCCTATCCTGCCCCCAGACTTCATCCCCCCCACCTTTAGGTACAATCCACTGCACCCTCTGCTGTCTGGCAATGCCCCTTAGCTCTACCTCTGTCTGCAGGGCATTGATACCGGCACTTACCTTAGACAGTCTTGTCTAAAGATGCTTTATTGATCTTATTGCCCTTCACCACGGCCAGGGTTTTTTTCCTTGACCCCGTGACCTGACCCGGAAAAACACTGGCTCCTATTGTTTTAACTATTAATCAATCAGTCTATATTGATTCCATGAGGAGTTTTTCCTGGTCAAGTCACACGGTCAGGAAAAACCCCTGGTCCTGCTCATCCATGCCCTATATGAGGTGCTGTAGGTTAGTGAGCTGCTCTGACTGTGGTCTGATGTCCGTCTCCAGGAGGGTACGTAGTGGTAGCGGGGTGTCTGTCACCAGCCTGCACTCCACTGACCAGCGGGTCCAAGAGGAGGCCGAAGAGGAGCAGGAGAGCGAGAAACAGAAGCTGGAGAAACGTAACCACTCTTAAATTCATAGACCGAGCTATGGGTGACTGACTGTCCATGGGATCGAAGTGATAGATCTGAAGCGATGCAGTGTTTGTTTACAATTACGTTGTTCATGAACAATGGAGCAAAAAGAGCTCACATTTTGGGTGCGGTGCGTCAGTTGAACTAAACTAAAATGCTTGTGAGCTATGTTCTTCTCGAATCTATGGCTATGTATCATCAATTTTAAAGTCCAAAAATGTATGTGCCAATCCCTTTAAACACACAGCAAAACGCTCCTTTATAAATATAAACAGGTCTATAAAAATGGCCCCAGTTTTCCAAGAAATGCCCCTGAAAATTAGGCAACAGGGCAAAATATGTCCCCCATTTCTCTCTCTCTCTCTCTCTGACCCCTCTATCTCTGTCTCCCCAAAGTGACTTTCGAGGACAGGAAGCGGGAGAACTTTGAACGGGGCAACCTGGAGCTGGAGAAGCGTCGACAGGCCCTGCTGGAGCTGCAGCGCAAGGAGCAGGAGCGTCTGGCGGCGCTGGAGCGCGAGGAGCAGGAGAGGAAGGAGCGAGAGCGGCTCGAGCAGGAGAGGCGGCGGCAGCAGGAGCTGGAGAAGCAGCTGGAGAGGCAGAGGGAGATGGAGAGGCAGCGGGAGGAGGAAAGACGCAAGGAGATCGAGAGGAGAGAGGTGAGGAGAGGAGGTGGGAAAGAGGAGTAAGGAGGGTAGAGAAGGAAAAGAGGGGTAAGGAGGACAGTGAGGATAGATAAAGAGAGAGAGGTGGAGGGGGAGATGTAAGGGGAAAGTGAAGAACACAGGAACCAATGCAGTGTGTGTGTATTAACCATTCTACTACGTTGTCTTTTTAAGATTTGTATATTCACTCTCCTTATTGTATTGCTTTAATGCAGTCCTTCTCAAATAGTGGGGCGCGCCCCCCTGGGGGGGCTCGGAGCCATGCCAGGGCGCGTGTGACCCCGGGGAACAATCATTTTTTTGCCGCAGGGAGTAGTTTTTTTTGTTGCACCGAACAAGAGCACACAGCAGGATATATGAAGTGCAGATAACAAACCCTTAAGAGACACCATGGGAAAATATTTAACGGGATGAAAAGAAAGGCGGAGAGAGACGGAGATAATGAGACAAACGTAAGTCTCCCGAAAGCTAAGACGAGGAAATATGACGACGCGTATGTAGCGCTTGGCTTCACTGTGACTACGGTGGGAGACGAGGAAAGACCGGTATGTTTACTGTGTCTAAAAATGTTGGCAGCGGACAGCATGAAGCCAAATAAATTAAGGCGTCACTTAAAGACATTACACCCCAATCACGCTGATAAGCCGCTTGAGTTTTTTCAGCGAAAACGTGCCGCATATTGCCAACAATCGTCCCGCTTTGTGAATGCTACTTCAGTAAACCAGCGAGCACTGTTAGCATCATATAAGGTGGCGTACCAAATTGCTCAATGCAACAACAAAAAACACTCCATAGCAGAGGAGCTGATACAGCCTGCAGCATTAGACATGGTCTCTGTCATGCTGGATGACGCAAGTGCTGCAAAAATAAAAACTATCCCTCTGTTCAATGACACTGTCGCCAGACGTATAAATGACATTGCTAACGATCTTAAAGAACAGCTGGTAGATAAACTCAAAGACAAACGTTTTGCCTTACAGTTCGATGAAGCAACTGACAGCAACAAAGGCTGTTTGTTTATCGCTTATGTACGTTTTGACGTGACAAACTCTCTGTGTGAGGATCTACTTTTTTGTAAATATGTCAGAGACAGAGCCACAGCTGAAGAGCTATTCAAAATGCTGGACTGCTTCCTGACTGAGAATGGGCTAAAGTGGGAGAACTCCATTGGTGTTTGCAGTGATGGTGCACAGACCATGGCAGGGATGAGAAAAGGACTTTGGGCACTCATCAAGAAGGCCTCACCTAATGCTGAGTGGACCCACTGTGTTATACACAGAGAAGCACTGACATCAAGGCACCTTTCCTCTGAATTAAGTGAGGTTATGACTGACATTGTAGGTGTAGTCAATTTTATAAAGACCAGACCACTAAAAACAAGAGTCTTCTCTGCTATCTGTGAGGAGATGGGAGCTGAACATCAAGCTGTGCTGTTTCACAGTGAAGCAAGGTGGCTGTCACGAGGAAAAGTCTTGTCCCGAGTTTTTGAGCTCAGAGAGCAGATAAGAATGTTTTCGGAGCAGGAGCACAAGTATGACCTCGCAGAAAAATGTAGTGATGAGAACTTCCTGGCAAAACTGGCCTACCTGAGTGACATATTTGGAAAGCTAAATGAACTAAATCTACAGCTTCAAGGGAAAGATAAACACCTCCCTCAGGTCACAGAGAAGATCATCTCTTTCACTCGAAAGCTTGCAATGTGGGGCAGGCGACTTGATGAAGGAAATACTGATTCATTCAAGAACCTGCATGAATTTGTTGACACTACTGACTATGATGCCACCTTAGTGATTCCATATATTAAGGTGCATATTTCATCACTGATGGGATTTTTTTTTAAGTACTTCCCTGAAAACAGTTCCCAATATGACTGGGTGAGAGATCCTTTCAATGCACCAGCTCCAACTGGTTTCAGCTCTGCAGAGGAGGACCAGTTCATTGATATGACGTCTGACTCCACATTGAGACTGAGGTTCACATCACAGACACTGAGTGAATTCTGGCTGAGTGTAGAGAGGCAGTATCCACTCTTAGGGCAGAGGGCCATGGGCATTCTTCTTCCTTTTGCAACATCTTATCTTTGTGAGACTGGCTTCTCTGCTGTTGCTGCACTGAAGACCAAGTACAGGTCCCAGCTAAACATTGAGCAGGAGCTGAGAGTTGCAGTATCATGCTTCAAACCCCGCTTCGAAAAGCTGTGCTCTGCAAAACGTGCTCATTGTAGCCATTAATCCTGACTTCCTCATTTTGATTTTAAAAAATCAGTACAAATAGTTTTATTCATTTTTGTTTTATAGGTCAAAGTGTTTCATATATTGTGCTCCTGAGTTAATGTTGCTGATCAATTTGAATTTATTATTATTTATTGATTATATTTCATTTTATTTATCAGTATCAAATTGTCAAAAAAAAAAATCTGTTTAAATAAGGCTTGATTTTTATGAATTTTTTCAGGCAAATTTATGCACTTTAAGTCTTTCTTTCTTTTTTTCTTTTCTTTAATGTTAATAAGGATACAACGTTATGCAGAGGTGTACTTATAACAATTTTATAGACAAATTATACTATTTACAGTCGCAGCGGAGAGTTGGGGGGCGCGAAATGTTTACTTCTTCCTAGCAGAAAACAGAACAGTAACAGAAACAGAAAATAATTGAGAAGCACTGCTTTAATGGCAGGGGGAGACAGGTGTAGAGAAAAAGGTGGAAACGCGGGTTGAACCCAGGTCTCCGGCAGGAAGTTGAATATGTGCGTAGATCTGGAAGTGTTACCATTCGAACCACGGCTGGCTCTGCACTATTTCTACGTATACAGTATAGCATTCCCTCTGTGTTTCCTCGGGCTAGGCGGCAAAGCGGGACCTGGAGCGTCAGCGTCAGTTGGAGTGGGAGAGGAACCGCCGGCAGGAGCTGCTGACCCAGAGGAACCGAGAGCAGGAGAACATTGTCCTGCTCAAAGCCCGCAAGAAGACCCTGGAGTTAGAGCTGGAGGCACTGGTAAAGACAGAGACACACACACACCATCATAACTGTCTTTACTTTGTTCTTTGGAAGAAAAGACAATAAGGTATGATAATTAGTTTCACCCTCCCTCCCCAGAACGACAAGAAGAGCCAGCTGGAGGGCAAGCTGCAGGACATCCGCTTCCGCCTGTCTGCTCAGCGGCATGAGATCGAGAGCACCAACAAGACCCGCGAGGTCCGCATCGCTGAGATCACCCACCTCCAACAGCAGCTGCAGGTACGTACACACCCTGTGTAACACATACAGTCCCCTCCATAATTATTGGGACAGTTTCTTCTTTTGGCTCTATACTCCAAAAGTTTGGATTTGAAATCAAACAATGACTATGAGGTTAAAGTGCAGACTGTCAGCTTTCATTTTGGGGACAAATTCACTTGTATGTATATTAAAGTAGTCAAAAGTTAAGTAATTGGTCACATATTCATAGCACGCAAAGATTACATCAAGCTTATGACTACAAATTTGTTGCATGCATTTTCTGTTTGTTTTGGTTGCGTTTCAGATTCTTTTGTGCCCAATAGAAATGAATTGTGAATAATGTTGTGTACATTTAGTCACTTTTATTGTAAATAAGAACAGAATATGTTTCTAAACACTTATACATTAATGTGGATGCTACCATGATTACAGATAATCGTGAATAATGATGAGTGAGAAAGTTAGACGCACAAATATCATACCCCCAAGACATGCTATCCTTCACCATTACAATAACAGGGGAGGTTAGCGTTATTGGTGGGGTATGATATTTAGGCGTCTAACTTGTTCACTCATCATTATTCACGGTTCATTCAGGATTATCCGTAGTGTATGGTAGCACTCACATTAATGTAGAAGTGTTTAGAAACATATTCTGTTGTTATTTCAAATAAAAGGGACTCCAAAATGACACCATACATTATTCTAGCCAAAAGAATAGGAAATTATTCACTGTCCCAGTAAGTGTTCAAAGCTGTCAAGGCAAAGGGTGGCTACTTTGAAGAATCTAAAATATATTTTGATTTGTTTAACTCTTTTTTTGCTTACTACATGATTCCATATGTGTTATTTCATAGTTTTGATGTCTTCACTATTATTCTACGCTGTAGAAAATAGTAAAAATGGTGCTTCAACAAAGTACTGAGTAAAGGGTCTGAATACTTATGTAAATGTGATATTTTTTATTTGTAATAAATTAGCAAACATTTTGAAACTTTTTTTAATCAATTTTAGAATACGGCTGTAATATGTTGAAAAAGTCAAGGGGTCTGAATACTTTCTGAAGACACTGTACATGTAGCCTAGGCTTACTGATGGTATGAATTTGGGATCTATCGTCCCACAACTGTCCCAGAGTCTGTTTGGAATAGTCTTTTTCTTTCTCACACAGAACGACACGCTGACCAATAGAATAAGTCAACTTTTCTACTATGGGGGATATTGGATTAGCATAGGCTAGTGATTTGCTGTTCGTTTGTCATCTTGTTGGCTCAGGAAAAGTAAATGTGGCAGTTATTTTAAGTTCGCATCGAACTTAAAATAACTTTGTCGGTAAAAAGGATGCACGCCGTTGCATGTTCTCTTAATATGATTTACCATAATCTAAATGTGATTTCTGTCATATTTAGCACTGTGGGTGGACGCTCTAATCATGGTACGCACCCAATGCATATGGTTCCGGTAAATTTCTCAAATGTCCGTTAAATTAAAATGCTGCCAGTCAAATGTCCGGCCCCACATTTTCTTAATGGAAACCCTGACACACACACACACACACACACATTATGCTGCAGCCTCAGGTGCATATCCTCCACCCAAACCCTATACAGATTAGGGATGTGACAAATTGACAATTTTTGCTTAACGTTTAAACTTTTTTATCGGTTTTCAGTTAAAAAGATAACAAAAAAATCACAAGATTCCACGTCGATTTACAATGCAGAATAATGGTCCTGTTACGTATGTATGACCTCTAGGGCCGGGCAATGAAGTTATATCTACCACGACCCTTTACAGACAGAACGCAGCTACAGTAACATATCGATAGCGACAATTGGTAACTTTGCAGACAACAAAAGTAGAATTCTGCTCCGGCATAAAATGTTCTGTATTTTTCTCCCTAACGACAGTAAATGTTGCTGATTTGATGTGCTGCTTTCTTTAGTTTTTTTATGGTATGGTAGCTAGATGTTTAATTTCTACTAAATGTCTTGGTTGGTCATTTTTTTAGGATAGATTGTTCTGCAGCTCAAGGTCATTTGATTAACGGTTCTGGTTGCCTAGTGATGGACGTTAGTCCTGCTTCAGAAGCCTCGTTCCTTTACAGACAACTAAAATGCCCGCTCAGATCTCCAGAGAATGTTTAGTGTCTGCACTTTAAAAATCCGTAGTGTAGCCTACCCTGACAGAGAGACAGATGTGCCGTAGCCGAGGCACTTTCAAGAGGCCACATTCCATTATGTCTGAAAAGGGTCATCGATAAAGGCTACCGGTAGCCTACTGTCATTTCATATTATGAGGCAATCTGTATCCCTGCGAAATCGGTGCCATGAATAGGCTAGTATTTTCTACATGCAGCAGACCGAAGACTGAGCACACACTTGCACTGATACGTATGTAGCCTCGTTATTGTTATTTTATTGTGTTACTTTTTATTTTTTACTTTTTATTTGGCAAATATTTTCTTAACTCTTCTTGAACTGCACTGTTGATTAAGGGCTTGTAATTCAAAATTTAACTTATTGTATTCGGCGCATGTGTCAAATAAAGTTTGATCTGAACATTAGCAAACAGGCAGGCCAACACGAGGGAGAGAGAGATGGAGAGGTGGGGCAGGCAGAAACGTGCTCATATGTTTTGGTAATCTGCATCTCGCAATGTCTTACCTTGCAAATTCACCAAAGTAGCCTGAAGTTTGCCTCTTCCTCTCTGGTTTTATTTGAATTACACAACTTTCCCAGGCCTTTATAGCCTATTGACTATAACCCTTATGGGTTATAGTACGTTTTGTGATAACTGCACTGAGATTTTAATTAAGTGGGTGGGGACAAAAAAACATTTAGTTTTTCGGTTAGGGATTGTTCTTAACGTTAAGGATCCCAAATTCATTTTAACGTTTAAACATTCACAGATGCAGTTTCCTTAAGACTTGCCGTTGCTTTGTTTGTCTCCCCCAGGACTCTCAGCAGTGGCTCGGCAGGCTGATCCCTGACAAACAGTGTTTAAACGAACAACTCAAACAGGTTCAACAGAACAGCCTGCACAGTAAGTACTGCTTCCTCACCTCACCTCCGCACATCTTTCTACAGAGAGCGTCTCCCAGATCCCTGGTCAAAAGTAGTGCACTATATAGGGAGCCATTTGGACTCTGACCGTGTACTGTACTATATGCTTTGCTGTTATAGATGGCTTGTGAATTCTATGCTAAGGCCATACAATAATTCCCACGTAAATGCATTGTTTTATTCCCCCATGTACTTGTCATAAATGAGTAGTTAGCTTTAGCCTGATTGCTAGTTAGTCCTAGCTATGCTATCATACTGTGCATGGGTAGGCCACATTGGACTGCCTTATTTCCTGTTCCACAGTGTTTCCCCTACCATAGTATAGGTGTGGAAGTGCCCCCCACCTAGCGCCACATCAAATAATCTGGCCTATTAGTTTTAATTGACAATCTGTTGCCTGAGGGGCCTTTGTAACCCACCTGCAAAAGGGAAATACTGACTGCCATGCTATACTTAATCAATAAGACCAGAAGAGGTGTATATGGTATATGGCCAATATACCACAGCTAAGTCCTTATGCACAGCGGAGTGCCTGGATAGAGCCATTAGCCGTGGTGTCTATATAGGCCACCCACCACAAACCCCCTTGGTGCCTTATTGCTATTATAAACTGGTTACCAACGGAATTAGAACGGTCTGATATACCACGGCTTTCAGCCAATCAGCATTCAGGGCTCGAACCACCCGGTTTATAATAACCGATACGGCGCTTGCTCTCTGGGTCATATTCACTAGGTTCAAAATGAACGGGCCAAATGGGGAGGGGCTAGCCAAACTTGTCCAATAAGAAATGCTTGTTTTAGTTTTCTGCTGCAAAAAAGTTGCTACGCTGAGCACTAATAAATACAACCCCGTCCTTGTCCAGGAGACTCCCTGTCGTCGCTGCAGAAGGCAGTGGAGGTCAAGGAGTCTAGTCGGCAGCAGCTGAGAGAACAGCTAGACACCGTGGAGAGAGAGACCCGCTCCAAGCTGCTGGAGATAGACGCCTTCAACACCCAGCTCACGGTACTACTACTCACTAACCACTCATCTTACTAGGTTACAGACCAGGGCCCGGTTTTTAAGGCTAAGTTCATCGTTAGAACCTTCGTAGGAGCATCGTTAAATCTCTGAGGTGTTTCTCAAAACCATTGGCATGAAAGTTTCACTTGAAAACGCTCGTTATTTACCGACTGCCCCAAGACCACTCGTAGAACAGCACAGTGCATCATTAGATGCTTTTTGTACCCTGCGTCACTTCATACAAAGAATATCTCCAGTACACATGGAATGAAGATGTTGATCTGTGTCTCTGTGACCGCAGTTAACTTCAGAAGGAAGTTGACTACAAATAGAAAGTTGTCGAATTTTTTTTCAATTGTTACAAACAAGCGAAGGATAAAAAATGCTTTGAATGAACACCGAGATGACTGCATTAAAAGAAGATACAGGTTTAGGCTACTTAGGCCTATTACCTATATTTCTATCATAAGCTTATTCAAATAAATGTCATGTTCAATCAAGGAGTTATTTTTTGCAATGCTACTGTCTATAATTTTTGTCTCAGTATATTTAATGCTGTGTGACATGTGCGCAATGATGTACCAAATCTGTGATTTAGTGCATTATCATAGGGTTGGCATTAGAATAAACATCCTCAATATTTGCTGCCATATAGGCGATGATATCTCTCTAGGTGCAGATCTGTTGTCAGTATTGTGGAATAATTCTAATGCTAAAATAAGATTTGAAAGGAGAAACCTGATCCGAGAGCAACGCTGACTTTCTTTCGAATCTATCAGTATCGACACATGCTCCAACGACACACTTATGAACATTCTCTGTACGTGGTGCTTTGGGAAAAGCATGTGACATCTTCAGCCGTTTTTATAGGAACGATGCCTCGTTAAAACATTATGGAAGCTTTAGTTCCATCGCTATCGGGAAACCCGGCCCTGGTCTCTCCAACCATGTTCCTGGAGAGCTATCCTCCTGTAGGTTTTCACTCTAACCCCATTTGAGACTAGCCTGATTTCAGTTTATCAACCAGCTAATTATTAGAATCTGGTGCTCTAGATTAGGGTTGGAGTTAAAACCTACAGGATGGTAGCTCTCCAGGAACAGGGTTAGAGTGCCCTGTCCCTGTCTCCTGTTCCCAGTGGATAGACCTATCCCACAGAGCACAGACAAGAAGTGACCAACAACTGGCTACAGTTCTTCTCATAGGGGGGCGAATCCTAACTACCACATAAGTCTAATTTTCACCATGCATTGATTTCAATAAGAGACCAAATGCAAATCTGACTTAATAAATGGAAGTTAGGATTTGCCCCATGTGCTCAGTTTAACAGTTGACAGTGGACAATTTTAAAACACTGACTTCCAGAACTTTCTTTCTGCCTAACGATACCTTTGCATCTCTTCGTGTTGTGTTTGTGTGTTGGGGCGCCAAGACTGTCAGATGGCTTGATGATTTGTGTGTCTGATGATCCCCTTTTTTTAATTTCAATGTGATCTCAGTACTTTAGTCCTTTTTCTTTTCAACCAAAACTTAGTTAATTGCTCCACATACCACATCAGGGCCCCAGAATTTCAGATATACAGTACAGTGCATTCCGCTTATAGTGAATGCGGTCATATAAATGTTATAGTGATCCAATTGCCATGTGTGAATGTGATCACTACATGCAGAGTGCACTGTAGTGGAGTAGGGTGAAATTGCCTGTAGACACTGATCTTGGGTCAGTTTTGGATTGGGGGAAGGGGAGCTGATCCTAGGTCTGTACCTGGGGGAAAACGTGGGGGTTTACACTGTTGTTCTCTCACTGTATCTGACTGTTGCTCACTCTGTTGTCCCGCCCGCCATCCACCCTGACACCCCCGTCTGGTCTGTGTGGCTTGGCAGACCTTTTCCCCATGCCCTCTGACCTCTGCCCTCACCTGTCCGTCCAGTCTCTGGCTGCGTTCTATCAGGGCCACACTGCCCGGATAGAGGGCCTCCGTCTGGAGCTGCTGCTGGAGGAGCAGAGGGGGCGACAGGTAGTCCACTCACCAGCACTGCTGCCCACCGCAGGACACTCTAGAGTAGTGCACCCCTCTGGAGAATAATAACCAATCAGAATAACTCCGTGTGCTGTTACTAAGCAGATTTGAAACCCAATGCTAAAGAAGGAAGCTGCCTTACTAACTGATGAAGAAAGTTACACCCATGTCACACTACAGGGCCAACCGGAACTGTACTGGGCTGGCTCAATTTCACATTGCCCTTTCAAAACACGGTTCCAGCATCTATGGTGGATGTGTAACCAGGCCATAGTGCAGTACGGTTCTGCTCAGCTGGGCTCAGTAATGTGACGGGTATGTTAGGCTCACCCTGTGTCTGTACCTGTGGTAGGCTGTGCTGTTTCCGAGCAGCGTGGCCCTCTTCCCCACAACATCCTGTGGGCTCAACCTGGGGAATCAAAAATGGTTAAGCTGTATGTGGGTTGCTGTGGTTTGACGTCGGACACAGCCACATGGGGCTCTTGTGCCACCTAACTCAAGGCGCCAGGTCAGGGCTAGGGGTTGAGTCTAATCTGGATGTATACCTGGGTCATGTTCATTAAGGACAACGCAATGGAAAACAAAAATGTGCTTTCCTTATTGGGCAGGTAGTCCCTCCCTTTTTCAGTCTGTTTCTTTCTGTTTGGTGCCTAATGAACACGACCTTGTTGTTGACCTCGGTGGCACTGCTGCTGTTCTATCTGACCCTTGACCTTGGGGTCCCTGTGTGTCTCTTTTCAGTCCGAGGGGGGCTCGGTGGACCAGACGCTGCTGGACTGTCTCTCAGCCCTCCTGGCCTGTTTGCAGCGTATAGACGTCTACCTGCAGGTGTCCCTACTGCCTCTTCCTCCTCCTCCTCTTCCTCCACGCCCTTCCCCCCGTGCTCCCCCACCCCAACCCCCTTACCGCTCCTCTGCTTCCTGTGAAGGGCCGGTCAAAGCAAAGCCATGCCGCCCTTCTGCTTGAGCGTCTTTAGCTTTAGCCCCGGTAGCCCTGCAGCGAGTTAATAAAAGCCAGCCGCTTCCCTCCTTTATCTGTCTTCTGGGTGGTGCTGGAGTATATCTCTCTCATTGCCTCCTCAACCCTCTAGACTAGGGCCCAATAAAAACACTAGCATACTATCTAGTATGCATTGCCAAGACCAGAGTCAATTGGGTCACACTAGGTAGTATGCAAGTGTGTACTGGGACACAGCTCCGGTCAATGTTGTTAGCCACCATGTGCATGAACCTGGTTGTTTGGCTACTTCATTTTATTAAATTGAATTAATGACAATTTTATCTGTTTCAGCTCCTTGAGCACTTGAGCTTTAAGTTGTCAGGCTTTGTAGTTTTGGTTACGGTGAGAGGACAACGTTTACCTATTTGGTATCCCAAAAAACTTTAAGACATACGTTTGTTGCGTTAGTAAACATCTGTAGAAAGCACAAAAACACTTCTCAAAAGACTCGTAAGGCACTCTGTCTTATTGGAAAGAAATGAAATGCCTTTGTTTAATTACATGGCAGGAGGACAAGATTAGAAACAGCACACTCGACCGACGCTTTGCGGCTGTACAGTCCTTCTACTGGGTGAGTGGCCACTAGTGTTAGTGATGTATTTATTTAATAGTGAACTGCGGTGTAGGGCCTACTATTTTGGGAGACCAAATCCATACAGACATAGGCTAATTGAAGACTTGGTACAGTAAAGAAATAGAGAAGAAGGTAGTGAACAGGGTAATGTCATTTATCAGTAGATTGAGGCGATATGAAAAATGATTGTGAGACTATTTCAATAAATCTTCAGTTGCTCAGTCAGTCGTGCATCTCTCACCATTTTAACCAAGTACTAAAGAAATATCGCTTTCCTGAACGTACCTCACTCTCTCCAGCCCCATGTGTTGATGACACGCCAACTAAACATATGGGGGTGAAGCCTTTGGTTGCATGGTGTTTCACAATGCATGGTTCATCACAATCTTAACCAATGAGACTGGTTAGCTGAGTGCTGGGGTGTGTGTGCGGTGTGCCCTCTAACGCCGGGCTACATTACCCAGCAGTCACTCTGTCCAAATGGGCCATAGTAGTGGTCAGGACCAAAAGTTCTCAAGCTCGTGTGGCCGTAATGTGTTAATGTATCTCGTATCAGATATGGACATTAGAATATTCCTCTGCTCAATGCATTTTCATCTAATACTGATTTAATGATATTGATAGTAATTCATTCAGGAAAATCAAGTCCTCAGAACTTAATTCCCTGCTCAGACTGTATATTAAGACTTTCTTAACCCTTTAGAGACGATGGGTTTGAATTACACCTACCTATGATCCTTGTGAATTTCCCATTCAACTCTTTTGACTGATCTCCAAATCATAGTTTGGCTCAGATTTCTCCCAGAGCCATGAATGTTCTCTGTGATTGGTTGGTACCACTTGGCTTTAACCAGTAGTGTTTCCATTTGGTGCTCAAACCAGAGCAGAGCGAAGTTGCCCCTAGATGCTGATCATAGGTCAGTTTTGCATTTCCCCTACTAGGTTAAGGTTAGGAGTGGGGGAGATGAAGCTGATCATATATCTGTACCTAAGGAAAACTTCACCCCGGAGCTCTGAAACACTGCAATCTTCCAGTTCCAGTGGTGTCAGTGTTGCCGTAGTAACCCAGGGCTTGTTTAACCCTCCCTCAGTGGTTCATGTGCAGTGCTCGCCAGACTCCGAGAGCTGTCCAACTCCCATGAACGCACTGTGGCGGCGGCCATGTTTTGTGCAAGTGTGTCTGCCCCAAAAATCCAACCGACACCTACATTTCAGTAGTAGCCCAGCATTAATTGGAGAAAACACCGAGATGAGATTAAATGGAGGGAAGCAGTAGACTAAACACAGACTTTCCATCTGGTAACTGAGCCCGGCTGGGATCATAATGGCGCTTACAGGGCACAAAATGGCTGACGCCTCACTGTGATGTGAGTGTTGTGTTGAGTCCCGGCGACCCCGCCCACACTTCCCCCTCACCGGTCCTCCTCTATCCCACGCTGCCTTGCAGGAGCTCCGAGAGATCCACAGCAAGCAGCAGAGGCAGAAGCAGAAGGATCACCTGGAGGGAGAAATCAACATCCACGCCATCGCCCAGGAGAGGGCCAAGTCCGCCGAGCTCACAGACGGAAGGTGTGTGTGTGCGTGTGCGCACAGGACACCATATGTGTGAGCGAGCTGCTCCTATGTCCGCTCGTTTTGTATGGGTTACGCGGATGCAGCCCCATCACTGTGATCCAGTCATTTTAGAGGTTACCTCTTAACACCCCCTTTCCTCTCCCCAGGTTGTCTGCCACTGACGAGGGCCTGGCGTGGCAAGATGAGGGCACGGTGGAGGCCCCCACCCCGCCCCCCCAGCCCTGGATGAAGCGCGTGAGTGAGGAGGGGCGCACTAAGAAGGACATGCAGGACAAACTCAACCAGCTCTTCATGGAGCAGCCTGAACCAGGGACACTCATGAACCAGAGCCCATGGCCCACGGGTGGTACGTGCCAAAAATAAAATGTATTACAAAGAAGCCTTGCATACATTAGAACCTCAGATTTACAAAACCTCAGATTTCTGGACTGACCAGGGGCAATATCGAACTGGGACAATTAAATCAGACAACCAGTATGTGTACTGTAGGTATCTGAATAAATGATTAGGAAATGCATGTAGATTCAATTCACACAATTCATATTTTCTGTGAAGTTTAATGCAGTTTTTAAGTAGTCTCGAGTATTTCAGTGTTCCCGAATGACATGACATACATTCCAAACATTTTCAAATCTCAGAGGTCCTACTGTAGAAGTTCTAAGAACGTTTGGATGTGCCTGGTTCCGTGGGTGAGAGAGAAAGATGTGACCCTGTCCTGTGTTCCTCTCTCCCTTCCTCGTCTCCTCCCTGCAGACAAGATCCCGGTGACTGGGTTCAACCAGGACAAGGTCAAGGTGGTCTTCTACCGGGCGCTGTACCCCTTTGATGCCCGCAGTCACGATGAGATCACCATCACCCCCGGAGACATTGTCATGGTGAGAGGCACGCTGTCAATCACTCCTGCCAAGCACCATTTGTGTGCGTATGTTATGGAGGTTTATGTAAAGTGATTCATCTATATGAACAAAGGAGTGTGTGGTTGAGTGTAGAGGTCAACCGATTATGATTTTTCAACGCCGATAACGATTATTGGAGGACCAAAAAAAGCAGATACCGATTAATCGGACAATTTTAAATATATTTGTAATAATGACAATTACAACAATACTGAATGAACGATGAACCCTTTTATTTTAACTTAATATAATACATAAATAAAATCTATTTAGTCTCAAATAAATAATGAAACATGTTCAATATGGTTTAAATAATGCAAAAACACGGTTTTGGAGAAGAAAGTAAGTGCAATATGTGCCGTAAAAAATCTAACGTTTTAAGTTCCTTGCTCAGAACATGAGGACATATGAAAGCTGGTGGTTCAATATTCCCAGCTAATAAGTTTACGGTTGTAGTTATTATAGGAATTATGATGCGTCGACTATTTCTCTCTCTACCATTTATATTTCATATACCTTTGACTATTGGATGTTCTTATAGGCACTTTAGTATTGCCAGCCTAATCTCAGGAGTTGATAGGCTTGAAGTCATAAACAGTGCTGTGCATCAAGCATTGCTAAGAGCTGCTCGCAAACGCAGTAAAGTGCTGTTTGAATGAATGCTTACGAGCCTGCTGCTGCCTACCACCGCACAGTCAGACTGCTCTATCGAATATCAAATCATAGACTTAATTATAATAAACACGCAGAAATACGAGCCATTGGTCATTTAATATGGTCAAATCCGGAAACTATCATTTTCGAAAACAAAACGTTTATTCTTTCAGTGAAATTCGGGAAACATTCTGTATTTTGTCGGAACAGGTTGTAACCCGAAGTCTAAATATTGCTGTTACATTGCAAAACCTTCAATGTTATGTCATAATTATGTAAAATTCTGGCAAATTAATTACGGTCTTTGTTAGGAAGAAACACAGTTCGCAACGAGCCAGGCGGCCCAAACTGCTGCATATACCCTGACTGCTTGCACTGAACGCAAGAGAAGTGACACAATTTCCCAGGTTAATATTGCCTGCTAACAAGCATTTATTTTAACAAAATATGCAGGTTTAAAATATATGCTTCTGTGTATTGATTTTAAGAAAGGCATTGATGTTTATGATTAGGTACATTTGTGCAACGAATGTGCTTTTTTCGCGAATGTGCTTTTGTTAAATCATCACACGTTTGGCGAAGTTGAATTAGGCTGTGATTCGATGATAAATTAACAGGCACCGCATTGATTATATGCATCAACCATGTGTAGTTAACTAGTGATTATGTGAAGATTGATTTGTTTTTTATAAGATAAGTTTAATGCTAACTAGCAACTTACCTTGGCTCCTTGCAGCCACAAGATCCTTTTGAATACTGCACTCGCATAACAGGTGGTCAGCCTGCCACGCAGTTTCCTCATGGATTGCAATGTAATTGGCCATAATCGGCCTCCAAAAAGGCAGATTACCGATTTGTTATGAATATCGGCCCTAATTAATCGGTCGACCTCTAGATGAGTGTGTCTGCCTGCATGCGTGCGTGTGAGTATTAACTTTTGCTTCCTGACTCTCTCCCGACTTTGCTCACTCTACCTGAAGGTGAAAGGGGAGTGGGTAAGTGCAGGTCCACTGTCTAATCAGCTGCTCACTTATGATCCCAACACCTGCTCTCATTGGTCCATCATGTGTCCATCTCAACTGCTGTCGTCTCTTCATAAGCACTTAAAGAATTTAACCGTTGGTTGCATGTTTGTGGTTGTATATCCGTTATATGGTCAGTATACTCGGAGGATACACACTTGTTCTCAAATGGCATATGATCATACATCTATACAGGCGTGCCTCTACGTTATATACTGGATAAAGCATCTTGTAAGCTGCAGAGAGTGAGACGTTTATACAGACACATTTGATCCCATTTCACCAAGTACTCCTTCAACAAAGCAGTCCCAAAGCCATCCACTGTCATTCTTATTCTCTCAGCTTCTCTTCATGACCATCCGCATGCTTGGAAAGGAAGCTGTGATGTTCGACTTGTCTTTTGAATCGCGAACATCCATTCCAAAAGTGGTCCAACCACTCTGTTGTATGTTTTAAATAAGGAATAACCACACATGGCTGGGCAACCCCAGTCCACAGGATTTATTGTAACCGCTCTTAATTTAATTTGTTTTCCCACAATTTATCAATCTAATCCTGTGTTGGCTCGACAGTATCTTGGTCCAGACTACTTGCCTTGTCTGTCAGTCAGAGTTGGGGTCCATTCAATTTTAACTCAGTCAATTCAGGAATTTCCCCATTGCTTTCAACAAAGTTTTTCAGTACATGTTCCTAATTTGAAATAGAATTGATCCTAACCCCGCTGTCAGCTATGAGCCTGTAGCTGGTTAAAGGAAAAGGTCCAATGGATAGATCCCTGAGAACTGGGGTTGTGGGTTGTTCTTGGCATAGAAATATAATTACTAGAAGGTACACTCAATATGGCCCACCCGGTCCACTCATCCCAGCATGACTTGAATGAGAATATCAGTTCTAGTCATTTTTATAGTCTTCTTTGGCTCTGTAGTGCTATGATGGTGAGCTGACCTTTGACCTTCAACCCCCAGGTGGACGAGTCCCAGACAGGTGAGCCAGGCTGGCTGGGCGGCGAGCTGAAGGGGAAGACGGGCTGGTTCCCTGCCAACTACGCAGAGAAGATCCCAGAATCTGAGGTTCCCATGAGCCTGCGGGCCAGTGCTGCCACCACGGGCACCCCACCCAAACTGGCCTCACGGCTCACACCCACCGCCGTCTCTACCACACCCATGCCACCCAGCCAGCCAATGGCAACCCCTCCCCCGGCAACAGCTCCCCCTGCCCCCGGTCCCTGCCCTAGCCATGGTCCCGCCTCTTCCTCCTCCTCGGCATCTAGTAACTGGGCAGATTTCAGCACCACGTGAGTGACAGCTCCAACCCTTCCTCTCACACAGCACTCAATACACAAGTGTTTTTCTATCATAGTCTTACCTACACCAAGTTATTAATTGAAGAGAAATCAGAGTTTGAGTTGGTAAACTGTGTGTGCCTCTCTCCACTCAGATGGCCGTCCACCAGCTCTGTGGAGAAGACTGAGACTGGGGAGGGCTGGGACGTTTGGCCCACCCAGCCGTCTCTCTCTGTGCCCAGTGCCGGGCCCGGGGGCCAGCTGCGCCAGCGCTCTGCCTTCACACCCGCCACCCTCACTGGCTCCTCTCCTTCTCCCGTCCTGGGACAGGTACAGTCGTTTTTAAAATGTATATATTTTTTTACCCTTTTTATTTAAAAAGAGGGAGTCCCATTGAGACTGAGGTCTCTTTTACAAATGAGCCCTGCAACATGCAAAATTAAATGAAATACAAAGTACACACATCAGTCAAATAATAGTAATAATAATAATACATTTTATTGTAACACTCAGTTTAGATGACACTGAGGAGCACAGGAACATATCACCTAGGCCTAGCAGGAGAATGATATTGACTCCTAAAGCAGTGTGGTTGTACTGTCAGACGAATGAAGAGCAGGACTTAGAAACAGCACATAGAGATTCTGTAGTACTTCCCTTCTCTCACACTCTTCCTCTCCCACTCCCCATTTCTTTCTCTCTGTCTCTGTTTCCCCCCTTCTCTCAGGGGGAGAAGGTGGAGGGTTTGCAGGCCCAGGCTCTGTACCCGTGGCGGGCCAAGAAGGACAACCACCTCAACTTCAACAAGAGCGACGTGATCACAGTGCTGGAGCAGCAGGACATGTGGTGGTTCGGCGAGGTGCAGGGCCAGCGGGGCTGGTTCCCCAAGTCCTACGTCAAGCTCATCTCTGGCCCCGTACGCAAGTCCATGAGGTGAGGACAATGAGGATGAAACTGTCCCTCCCCATAGTCACATTTATCAATAATGTATGTATGTTTATATGTGTGTGTATATATATATGTGTGTGTAATAATATAAACTATTATTGGAGTATTATTATTAATAATATTATATAGTAATGTATTTTTATTCGACCCGTAGGGCAGACAAAATTGATTCACTGTTTAACGGATTTTCACCCAGAAAAGTGAGGCGAGCGAGCAAAAAAACAAAACATTCAGTGTATAAGGAATAAAAGTACTTTACCACATTATATGGACATGATCAATAGGAGAAATATTCAATTTCAGACTGATTTTCAGATTATTAATACACAAGTTGACATTAATGAACATTATTTACGTAAGATGTATAATAGAATGCACTATTCTATCATATTGAAAAAAAAGTAATGTATTATCAGTTATCAATCTACTTAAATCAAATTTTATTGGTCACGTACGTGATTAGCAGATGTTATTGCGGGTGTAGTGAAATGCTTGTGCTTCTAGCTCCGACAGTGCAGTGATATCTAACAAGTAATATCTAATAAATTACACAACATATACCCAATACACACATCTAAGTAGGAATTAATTAAGTCTATATACATATGGACGAGCAATGTCAGAGCGGAACAGACTAAGATACAGTAGAATAGTATAGAAAAACAGTATATACAGTACATATGAGATGAGTAATGCCAGATATGTAAACATTAAGTGACTAAGATACGGTAGAATAGTATAGAATACAGTATATACATATGAGATGAGTAATGCCAGATATGTAAACATTATTAATGTGACGAGTGTTCCATTCCTTAGTGGCCTGTGATTCCTAGTCTATGCCAATAGGCAGCAGCCTCTAATGTGCTAGCGATGGCTGTTTAACAGTCTGATGGCCTTGAGATAGAAGCTGTTTTTCAGTCTCTCTGTCCCAGCTATGATGCACCTGTACTGACTTCACCTTCTGGTTGGTAGCGGGGTGAACAGACAGTGGCTCGGGTGGTTGATGTCCTTGATGATCTTTTTGACATCGGGTGCTGTAGGTGTCCTGGAGGGCGGGTAGTTTGCCCCCAGTAATGCATTGGGCAGACTGCACCAACCGCAACCTGCAAGGCTTTCCAGAGGGTGGTGCAGTCTGCCCAATGCATTATCACAGTTGCCGTACCAGGCAGTGATACAGCCCGAACAGGATGCTTTAAATTGTGCATCTGTAAAAATTTGTGAGGGTTTTAGGTGACAAGCCAAATTTCTTTAGCTTCCTGAGGTTGAAGAGGTGCTGTGGGCCTTCTTCACCACTATCTGTGTGGGTGGTCCATTTCAGTTTGTCAGTGATGTGTACGCCAAGGAACTTGAAGCTTTCCACCTCCACTGCGGTCTCATCGATGTAGATAGGGGGGTGCACCCTCTGCTGTTTCCTGAAGTCCACGATCATGAGTGAGAGGTTGTTTTCCAGGCACCACACTCCGAGCCCTCACCTCCTCCCTGTAGGCTGTCTCATCGTTGTTGGTAATCAAGCCTACTACTATTGTGTCGTCTGAAAACTTGATGATTGAGTTGGAAGCGTGCTTCGCCACGCAATCATGGGTGAACAGGGAGTACAGGAGGGGGCTGAGCACGCATCCTTGTGGGGCCCCAGTGTTGATGATCAGCGGAGTGGAGGTGATGTTTCCTACCTTCACCAACTGGGGGCATCCAGGACCCAGTTGCACAGGGCGGGGTTCAGACCCAGGGCCTCAAGCTTAATGATGAGTTTGGAGGGTACTATGGTGTTGAATGCTGAGCTATAGTCAATAAACAGCATTCTTACATAGGTATTCCTGTTGTCCAGATGGGATAGGGCAGAGTGATGGCGATTGCATCATCTGTGGATCTATTGGTGCGGTAAGCAAATTGAAGTGGGTCTAGGGTGGCAGGTAAGGTAGAGGTGATATGATCCTTGACTAGTTTCTCAAAGCAGGTGAGTGCTACAGGGCGATAGTCATTTGGTTCAGTTACCTTTGCCTTTTTGGGTACAGGAATAATGGTGGCCATCTTGAAGCACGTGGGGACAGCAGACTGGAATAGGGAGCGATTGAATACTTAATTGTATAGCCTAACAATTTCAAGAATGATTGACAATAAATAATTGTAATCAAATTACAATATTGATGCATAATAATGAGTTCATTACCTGAATGCATCTCCATAGCCTAGGCATTACCGGTAGGTCTAATCATATTTGTATGAATATTTTGCTATCATAGACTAGGCCTTGTAGAAAGAGGGTCTATCAAGTTAGGTCTGCCAAATTGAATGTAGCATTGGAAAAAAGACGCACAAAACATAAATCCACACACAGAGTATAGCCTATCATCATCAAAATAAAATGTTTATAACATGCACAATTGGAAGCATCAGTCTAATCTATATACAGTTGAAGTTGGAAGTTTACATACACCTTAGCCAAATACATTTAAACTCAGTTTTTCACAATTCCTGACATTTAATCTTAGTAAAAATTCCCTGTCTTAGGTCAGTTAGGATCACCTCTTTATTTTAAGAATGTGAAATGTCAGAATAATAGTAGAAAGAATTATTCATTTCAGCTTTTATTTCTTTCATCACATTCCCAGTGGGTCAGAAGTTTACATACACTCAATTAGTATTTTGTAGCATTGCCTTTAAATTGTTTAACTTGGGTCAAACGTTTCGGGTAGCCTTCCACAAGCTTCCCACAAAAAGTAGAGTGAATTTTGACCCATTCCTCCTGACAGAGCTGGTGTAACTGAGTCAGGTTTGTAGGCCTCCTTGCTCTCACATGCTTTTTCAGTTCTGCCCACACATTTTCTATAGGATTGAGGTCAGGGCTTTGTGATGGCCACTCCAATACGTTGTCCTTAAGCCATTTTGCCACAACTTTGGAAGTATGCTTGGGGTCATTGTCCATTTGGAAGACCCATTTGCGACCAAGCTTTAACTGCCTGACTGATGTCTTGAGATGTTGCTTCAATATATCCACATAATTTTATTTTCTCATGATGCCATCTATTTTTTGAAGTGCACCAGTCCCTCCTGCAACAAAGCACCCCCACAACATGATGCTGCCACCCCCGTTCTTCACGGTTGGGATTGTGTTCTTCGGCTTGCAAGCCTCCCCCTTTTTCCTCCAAACATAACAATGGTCATTATGGCCAAATAGTTATATTTTTGTTTCATCAGACCGGAGGACATTTCTCCAAAAAGTGCGATCTTTGTCCCCATGTGCAGTTGCAAACCGTAGTCTGGCTTTTTTTGGTGGTTTTGGAGCAGTGGCTTCTTCCTTGCTGAGCGGCCTTTCAGGTTATGTCGATATAGGGCTCATTTTACTGTGGATATCGATACTTTTGTACCTGTTTCCTCCAGCATCTTCACAAGGTCCTTTGCTGTTGTTCTGGGATTGATTTGCCCTTTTCGTACCAAAGTACGTTCATCTCTAGGAGACAGAATGCGTCTCCTTCCTGAGCGGTATGATGGCTGCGTGGTCCAATGGTGTTTATACTTGCGTACTATTGTTTGTACAGATGAACGTGGTACCTTCAGGTTTTTCGAAATTGCTCCCAAGGATGATCCAGACTTGTGGAGGTCTACAATTTGTTTTCTGAGGTCTTGGCTGGTTTCTTTTGATTTTCCCATGATGTCAAGCAAAGAGGCACTGAGTTTGAAGGTAGGCCTTGAAATACATCCACAGGTACACCTCCAATTGACTCAAATTATGTCAATTAGCCTATCAGAAGCTTCTAAAGCCATGATGGAATTTTCTGGAATTTTCCAAGCTGTTTAAAGGCACAGCCAACTTAGTGTATGTAAACTTCTGACCCACTGGAATTGTGATACAGTGAATTATAAGTGAAATAATCTGTCTGTAAACAATTGTTGGAAAAATTACTTGTCATGCACAAAGTAGATGTCCTAACCGACTTGCCAAAACTATAGTTTGTTGACAAGAAATTTGTGGAGTGGTTTATAAACGAGTTTTAATGACTCCAACCTAAGTGTATGTAAACTTCTGATTTCAACTGTAGATCAAGTGTGACTAAATTCAAGCCCAGTAACTTTGTTCACCGCATCCTCCTTCAATTGTCTCGTCTGGCTGCCACGAAAAGCCCACACCTGCGGATCTGCGCAAAGTGTGTGCGTGCCACTGGCGATGTACTTTGCTGGACACGCTAGCTGTTCTCGGCGGCGCATCATCACTTCAAACACATTCTGTCGTGGTGTTATCGGTTGGCCTACTACTACTGGTAGTACCGGTAAAATGTAAGTTATAAGGGCCTCCCGGGTGGCGCAGTGGTCTAGAGCACTGCATCGCAGTGCTATGCTGCGCCACCAGAGTCTGGGTTCGCGCCCAGGCTCTGTCGCAGCCGGCCGCGACCGGGAGGTCCGTGGGGCGACGCACAATTGGCTTAGCGTCGTCCGGGTTAGGGAGGGTTTGGCCGGTAGGGATATCCTTGTCTCATCGCGCTCCAGCGACTCCTGTGGCGGGCCGGGCGCAGTGCGCGCTAACTGAGGGGGGCGGGTGCACGGTGTTTCCTCCGACACATTGGTGCGGCTGGCTTCCGGGTTGGAGGCGCGCTGTGTTAAGAAGCAGTGCGGCTTGGTTGGGTTGTGCTTCGGAGGACGCATGACTTTCGACCTTCGTCTCTCCCGAGCCCGTACGGGAGTTGTAGCGATGAGACAAGATAGTAATTACTAGCGATTGGATACCACGAAAATTGGGGAGAAAAGGGGATAAAAAAATAAATAAAAAAAAATGTAAGTTATGAATCGCAAATACAGCTGACACACTTCGATTTCATCAATCATTTTGACTTCAATTTGGTTGTCCAAAATACTATCAGCTTGCACTGCGTCTTTGCTGATGAATGCCCTGATCTCTGGCCAGTCAATTGGTAAAATTACATTGTTTCGTCTATTACTCGCTTCTAATAGATCTGAAAATGATGCAATAACCATGAATTTAACCGACTGTTTGTTTATAATGAGGGACGTCCCACGTTTAACCTGGACACATACATAGTAGGAATTCGTGCTGGCTTCAGCCATGACTGTATGAGAGAGAAATGAAACATCTGCACGACGCCTGCAGGCTTGAGCGTGTGTGTTTCACTGTCCAATCCGAGGCTTGAACATGATCTGAGCGTGTGATCTGAGGCTGTTTGGGCTGTTGGGTATCAACTTGGGAAAGCCTCAAGGGAGCGCAAACAGTTCATTATAAACATATATTGGCCAAAATATAACACATCTGATTTAGATTTTTTGGTGGTGTGGAGAAAAGTGAGGCGGGGCATCCGTTAAACAGTAATTCAACTTTGTCTGGCCTTATCAACCAGGAAAGACGCTTGAGGTTAAAAACCTATTTTGCGTGGGTGACCTGGTCAGCAGGATAGATTTCAGCAGGGCTACTCAAACATCTTCCTGGACATCTAGCGTCCTGTAGGTTTTCAGTCCAACCCTAAAGTAGCATACCTGATTCCGCTAGTTACGGTCTTGTTGAGGGACTAATAAGTAGAATCAGGTATGTTAAATTAGGGTTGGACTACAAGACGGTAGATCTCCAGGAAGAGGGTTGGGCAGCCCTGGACTACAGACTTCAGCCAACTTTAGAGTAAATCCCAACTACTATTGCTTGATATTGTCTAGGAGGGAGCAACATGGCTGCCATGGAATGATGTGACATCATAATGCTTTTTTATTGAAACCTCAATGGCCAAGTTCTCTGTGTATGGCTTTAGTCCCTCCCCATCTAGAATGTATTGTTATATTAGCCACTGGCTTGGCTGTCTGAGTGAATGTTTGCCCTCTCTCTGGTGCAGCATTGAGTCTGGCTCGTCCGACAGCCCCCCAACCATGAAGAGACCCACCCCGTCCCCTACCAAGACCATGGACCCAGGAGAAGGTGGGTGATAGACCTAGACACGCACACACACACACAGCTCAGCATACAGTTGGAATCCCTTGCGGTGAAACTGCCACGTCCGTTTGCAATATTACAAAAACAAATAAATGACTTCAAACAACGAACGCTGTTGTTTTTTTCTCTGACATCATTGTATTTCATTGCACGTGCGATAGAACAGCACTACGATGTACTACGATTGTTTTTTTACCATGACGCTGGACGCTCATGTCCTTTTTGATAAGCTAAACAAAACAATAACAAATACGCCTGGGGCAACCAGTGGCACCGTTTCACCCATCGCGGATCGCGGCTTTAAATGACTCTTTCTCTCAGACTGTTCCACACCATATATACAATATAAAACAGAGCACTTACACCAGAGTTTATCATGGAACACAGTATGTTCCTGTTACTCTACCCATTTAGATGAAATCCTGTGTAAAACAAAGCTAAAAATGTGTATAAGCAGACCCTGTTGCTCAGATGTTGTGTTTCCCAGAATACATAGCCATGTACACCTACGAGAGCAACGAGCAGGGCGACCTGACCTTCCAGCAGGGCGACGTCATCGTGGTCACCAAGAAGGAGGGCGACTGGTGGACGGGCGTGGTCTCGGGCAAGACGGGGGTATTCCCTTCCAACTACGTCAAACCCAAGGACTCTGAGGTAACTTCTAGGAAACGCTTCTCGCTCACACGCTTTGTCAAGTATTTGTGTGGCGATTCGTAAACTCTGCGATGCAGTCCTGTTTGTCTGATCAGCTCTCCCAGTAAAACCAAAGCGCTCTCCTAACATTAGCGGACGTTCACGGTGAACATAAAACAAATGGAGTATGTTAGTTGGCCAACGTTAGCTAACGTTTCACGAACTGTGTGCCTTGTTTAACTCCCAGTAAAACCAGAGCTCTCGGTCTTCCCTCTAGGGACTGGGACCCGCAGGGAAGACTGGAAGCCTGGGGAAGAAGCCCGAGATAGCCCAGGTCATCGCCCCGTACACAGCCACGGGGGCCGAGCAGCTCACCCTGGCGCCCGGCCAGCTCATCCTCATCAGGAAGAAGAACCCAGGGGGCTGGTGGGAAGGGGAGCTGCAGGTTGGAGGACCATCTCTCAACACTACTCACCACAAACAAACAACACTTACTTGAAATGTCGTAGTAGATGTTTAAATGCTAAGTTGTATTCATATGTGGACATAGATGTGCCAATAATTGTCTTAATATATAATATAATACTAATATACAAGGTGATATGGTAATTTATACATAGACAGTGATGTAGAAATTCATTGATTCATTGTTATCCACACATTTGCTTTAAAAATAAGTAGAAGGGACTGTTTCTAACTGTTAAAATTCTTGCTCTGCCCCTGTGGCCTCTCCCATACTCACAAGTCCTCTCATTGGTCCAGGCCCGGGGAAAGAAGCGGCAGATTGGCTGGTTCCCGGCCAACTACGTGAAGCTCCTGAGCCCTAGCACCAGTAAGACCACGCCCACAGAACCCACACCCCCCAAGCTGCCAATGCCCAGTGCAGGTAGGGGCCAGGAGCAGGGATCTGACGGGGGCCCGCCGGGGCCTTGGGGCCCCTCCTTGACTCAACATATGACGGGTACTAATACTGTGCTAGTGCAGACATTCTCTGTGTACTTTCATGTTATAATACCGTCCTTAATAATAACATTATTTCCTGTCATAATAACATTCTTCCAAGTTATAGTAACGTTCTTTACAAGAACATTCTTTCATGGTATAATAACATCCTTGATAATTACATTATTTTGTGTTATAATAACATTCTTTACAATAACATTCATATTATTAGTAACAGAGGACTGTGTTGTGAAGTGGGCCTAATATTAATAGTAGCATTTTAAGGTCCTGTCCAGGAGTAACCCCTAGCCCCTACACCCCTAGTCTCTTGTGTAGATCTGAGGGGATTGGATAGGTATAATTCATTTGGTCGTAGCTCTACCTTGCCCTCTGATAAGCTATACGTAGAATTTTCTCCATAGTAGCCTATATAATACCCATCCAATCCTCTCAGATCCTAAACAAGAGTTTTTGGGGTTTGTTCGACATTGCCGACTGATTGATCTACAAATCGCCTTTTTTGCATCATTAATATCCAATAATTATTTGATCAATCAGTCGTTAACAATTTACCCACAATGTATCACAGATTTGATAGAACATCGCCTTTTGTCCCTTTTCTTGTGGACGGGGCCCAAGTCTATTGTATTGTCTTGTATTGTCTGACTAACCTTTCACTTGTATCTGTATGTGTGTCTCCAGCAGTGTGTCAGGTGATTGGCATGTACGACTACATGGCACAGAATGATGACGAGCTGCCCTTTGGGAAGGGCCAGATCATCAACGTGCTGAGCAGGGAGGACCCTGATTGGTGGAAAGGCGAGCTGAACGGTTCTGTGGGCCTCTTCCCCTCCAACTACGTCAAACTGACCACCGACACAGACCCCAGCCAACAATGTGAGTGCACACACTACTACTAAAGTCTCCCTCTCTGTCACACCCAGCAGTTTGAGTACATACTGCACCCTTCTCACATACAGTCACACACACACACACACACACACACAGTCACACACTCACAACCCAGCACGGGTCATAACGAGTACTGTGATTACATTCCTTCCTCTCTCTTACACACACACACACACACACACACACACACACACACACACACACACACACACACACACACACACACACACACAGTCACACACTCACAACCCAGCACGGGTCATAACGAGTACTGTGATTACATTCCTTCCTCTCTCTTACACACACACACACACACACACACACACACACACACACCCACCGATGTGTACTCCTGCTTTGTATAGAAGTGATCTTCTTGTATCCTCTCACTCTCTTCGATACCTTATTCATTTCAACTAAAACCCCTGGAAACCTCTGGAATCGAATCAAATGGGACCGTGTTTGACAAGGGTATAATCTGTAGGCAACTGATCATACTGATACCTATGGGCCCCCTCTTTGAAGACCTTTCAGATCATGTACCATCCTCAGTTGAATAGAGGTGTGTGTGTGTCTGTATGTACAGTCCCTCCTCACTAACATCTCCCTCAATGTCCTGTAGACGCCCCCTCCCCTCCACATCCCTCATGCATACTGTACCATGGTTAGACTCCACCTCATCTGTTATGCTGCACGCTGTGTGTCGTCTCGTGAACTCGTCCGCCACCGGCGTCCATTTAGTTCTGCACGCTCGTGTATTTGCATATTTTTCTTTCTTTTGTTGTTGTCTTGTTGGTTTGTTTCCTTTTTTGGTTTGCGTTTTTTGCTTATGTGCTGTGTTCTCCTCCTCTTTCTAGGACTCATATGTTGCCCATTCCCACTCAGCCTTGAAAGTCCTCAAAGAGACCCACTATCCCCTAAACACTGCCCCCGCGGGATGATGGGAGATGCAGCCACCCCGATCATGTGACTGCCACATGATAACCACCTGGCCTTGTGGGCTAGAAGAGTCAAGCTGCAGAGAGCAGGCCGTTACCTCCTTATATTCGAACTGTTAGACGCACTCGCCAAAATTGCCAAGCAGCTTCCTTATCCTACACCGTTTATTCTTTAAACAATATACTTTAAAAAATTTAACATTTATTATTAATCGAAACATTTCAATGTTTTTTTTTAGGAAATTGAAAAAAATAACTACTTGAAGTGATCATATGAATGGGAGACTGGATAGTGGGTCCTTTTGTGGCTTTCTGTGAACTCAGATTTTTTTGGGTAGATTTAGACATTCATACCTCTTGCTTTTTTTTATCATTCTGCATTTTTTATCACCGCACCACGGATTTGGTCTATTTATGTTTTTGTTTTTTTTTACTAATGAGTCAAATGGCTTCCTTTTTGACGTTAAGCTTCTCCCTCCCCTCCCTTACTAACCCCTCCCCCATCCGACCCACAGCTCCACAGAAAGACCCACTATTCATGACACACAGCATCAGACGGGCCACCCAAACAACCGGGGCCTGGCCCGAAAGACAACCCCAAGCCCCTTTCCCCTTGCCCAAACCCCTTCAGTTTGCAGATCTAAAGGAAACGGGATCGGTTGTAACCACATTGCTTACGTGTTACAGATCTGCACAAACCGAAGGGTTAGGGGGATGGGTGGTGGGTTGGTTGTCCGACTGGGCCCGGGATTGGTTCATCATGAGCAACCTGTCTAATGGACTAGTCTAGGGGTTCAAAGGTCACCGAAACATGGGTCACGTTATAGGATGGAGGGAGAGC
The DNA here is from genome assembly GCF_045679555.1 of Salvelinus alpinus. Taxonomy (NCBI): domain Eukaryota; kingdom Metazoa; phylum Chordata; class Actinopteri; order Salmoniformes; family Salmonidae; genus Salvelinus; species Salvelinus alpinus. The sequence continues at coordinate 10,148,229 of NC_092123.1, forward strand.
TTATTACATTTACTGTAGCTTACATCCAGACCACCCCTGCCCCAAAGCCAGCTCATACAGTGGACAGAGAAGCTGTCTGTCAAACCTATGGGCGGGACTGAACCTGTCCATTTATCCACTCACATCTAGCAGTGTTTTTTTATGTTCATACTAAACGTTCTTTGGATGAGTCTTGTTGTTTGGAGGTGCTGGGGTGTTTACTTTGTGCTGTAGTGTTTTGTGAAACGGGGTTATGATCGACGCAAACCAAATAATGCACAGCCGGCACAAGTGGAGAGGGGATGGTACACACACAGTATGCACAGACTTGTAATTGTGTGATTTGAGTGGCACACACAAAGTAAGGATGTTATATCCTCAGCAAGTCAATTCTTGTCGTCTCAGAACTATGTATTATTCAGAGTAGATGGGGTGTTTTGTATTCATGAGTTGGTTTACATGTTTTCTCCTAGATTTATTTCAATTGAAGTGTAATTTCTACACAAGTTGGACAACTCTATATCCCCATGACAGTCTATTTTTTATAAATGAATGCAATTATAGTGCATAGTGTTTTAAATATATATGGTTATGTAGTATTGTATTTTTTCCCCCTTCCCTCCTGAAGTTATTTTTACCGGTTTATGCAGTTGCCATTTGTAAAAATCTGAAGCAACATGTCCATTTAGTTTGACCTTTTCCGCAGTTATTTTGTCAAGAAAATCCTATTGAAAAGAACTGTGATTCAGCTGAATATGAACATACTAAATATGAAAAGAATACCCTCCTGATAATAGCTTTTTAACAATGTTTACATATGAAAACTAAGACTATGCTATTTTTTTGTAGTCCTTCTAACAGAGTGGAATACCAAGTTCTAGGGCTATATAGCTATGGCCTTAAACTATTATTCTTCTCAAACAACAGGAAAAAGCATGGCATCATCCATTTAAAGCAATATATACATACAGTAGTATTGGACTGGTACCATATCAATCTTGTTTGCATTTGTCACAACAGTATTGTAATTTTATTGTAATTCTAAAACACAAAGATGGAATTCCTGTATGCAGCCTTTTTTTATATAACCGTTTGGTTCCTATTGGTTCCACTATGTGACAGTATTGGTGTTTGCTGCTTTATGATTGGTTTGTTGGACTTTCCAATGTGTCTTTTGAGACCCATCAGTTTCAAGGAGGTTTGTACTCCGTTACTGACTCGGGTTTGAGAAGCACACAAAAAATTCTAACTATACAATACTCTGACTATAAACTGAATTGCTTCTGGTATGTTATGAATCAACAACAGATCCAAAATGTAATCGTTACACTTGGTTCCTGAAGCATTTTATCAGAAATGAATGTACAAATTGAAAAATGTGTACAAACAAGTCAGCTTTAATAAAAAAGTGTCATGCTGTCTTTAATATAGAAAATGACGTGTATAATGATTAAAAAGCTCAATGGCAACGGTGGACTTGTGTTTTTTTATTTACTGATTTTAAAAATCAAAAGGTTTGTTTACTTGAGCAAGAGACCTACCACCATTTCTTTTCAAAGCATGTTTGCTTTAAGACATGTTTTGTGTGTTTTTTTTATTCCTTTTGTAGATAACTCTGGGGAAAATGTCAATTACAAGGCTCTAAAGAATTATACTTTCAACTTGTTTTATTTGTATGTATGATGTTTGCCTGGCTTTTGAGGTGAAGACCCTTTTACCCTACACCTTCTAAATACATTTTTTTATTATTTTCCAGGGAAGTATTTTGTAGTGTATATTGTTTATTTCAATGATTTGTTCAGGTGTGGAAGTTTATTTGAGAGATGGGTCATTGAGATTGTGTTCTGATTGGCTGTTGGTATTTGAGTGACAGAGGGGAGCTGATCGAAGCTGTTGTCCTGTTCCACAGGGTGCGCTGACCTGCACCTGCTGGACATGCTGACCCCCGTTGAGAGGAAGAGACAGGGCTACACGCACGAGCTCATCGTCACCGAGGAGAACTATGTCAATGACCTGCAGCTCGTCACCGAGGTAGCCATTTTATATATATATATATATATATTTATTTTTTTAACCTTTGTTTAACAAGGCAAGTCAGTTATGAACAACTTATTTTCAATGACGGCCTATCGGGGAACAGTGGGTTAACTGCCTTGTTCAGGGGCAGAACGACAGAATTTTATACCTTGTCAGCTCCGGGATTCAATCTAGCAACCTTTCGGTTAGTGGCCCAACGCTCTAACCATTAGGCTTCCTGCCGCCCCATATTCAAATATGTGTGTGTGTGTGTGTGTATATATATAATTTATTTATATTTTTTCACTCCATGGTAACATGATATCTGCATTACATGCAAACGTTTCCGGAATGTTTGTTACATTGCGTCAACGTTTCCTCTCCAGGTCTTTCAGAAGCCTCTGCTGGAGTCGGAGCTGCTGACAGAGAAAGAGGTGGCCATGATCTTCGTCAACTGGAAGGAGCTCATCATGTGTAACATCAAGCTGCTCAAGTACGCCCCCTAGCCACCTCTGGTCCTGTTGTCATAACTATAGTTTAACTAGCTATATGGTGGATAGCAGCTGATTAAAGGGGCAATCTTGGATTGGTACATCCATTTGTACACTTTCAAAGTAATGATATTTTGCCATTGATCCTTGTAAACAAACACGGTACAGCTTCAGAACATGGTTAAAACTATAGCCAGACTCACCAATCGTCCCATTCTCTTCTGCCCCCTTCCTCCTGTCCCCCATCACCAGGGCTCTGAGGGTTAGGAAGAAGATGTCGGGCGAGCGCATGCCGGTGAAGATGATTGGAGACATCCTGACGGCCCAGCTGCCCCACATGCAGCCCTACATCCGCTTCTGCAGCTGCCAGCTCAACGGGGCCACGCTCATCCAGCAGAAGACCGACGAGGTGCCCGAGTTCAAGGACTTTGTCAAGGTAATGGAGAAAGGCCGTAAAGTGCGCATTGCCTGCGTCACCATCTCAAATGGCACCTTATTCCCTATATAGTGCACAACTGTTGACCAGAGCTCTATGTTTGACTAATTTGTATTGAACTTTTATTGGCCCCTAGTGTCTCGTGCACATTCCGTTTGTTCATGCCCCTTGTTTGGTTGTCTGTGAATAGCCTCGACTCCAGCCGTTCTTGGTTTCTTCGCGCGATGTCTGACACCGCAAGACTAGACTAATATACTAGCGTCAGTATACTTTCTTATTTGAGGGTAGCCGAGCCACAGCACTAGGTTGGGACTGATCCAACGTGATTCCTGTGTATATATATTCACATGTGAGTGTTATTAGGTTCTACGCTGATATCTGATAGTGATAGTGTTTCCTCTCCCCTACAGAGACTGGCCATGGACCCAGGTTGTAAGGGAATGCCCCTCTCCAGCTTCCTCCTCAAACCCATGCAAAGGGTGACGCGCTACCCCCTCATCATCAAAAATGTATGTGCACACATGTTTTCTCACACCCACTCTTCCCACCATCTGAATAAAGTGTATGTGATTGAAAAGCCTGGCCACAGCCTCTGAAGCTAAGCGGGTTTGGTCCTGGTCGGTGCCTGGATGCTAGACCAGATGCTGCTGGAAGTGGTGTTGGAGGACCATTAGGAGGCACTCTTTCCTCAGGTCTAAAATATATATCCCAATGCCCCAGGGCAGTGATTGGGGACATTGCCCTGCGTAGGGTGCTGTCTTTCTGATAGGACGTTAAACGGATGCCCTGACTCTCCGTGGTCACTAAAGATCCAGTGGCACTTATCGTAAAATTAGGGGTGTTAACCCCAGTGTCCTAAATTCCCAATCTGGCCCACATACCATCATGGCCACCTAATCATCCCCAGCTTCCAATTGGCTCATTCATTCCCCTCCTCTCCCATGTAACTATTCCCCAGGTTGTTGCTGTAAATGAGAATGTGTTCTCAGTAAAGCTACCTGGTAAAATAAGGGTTAAATAAATAAAACATTTAACTGATACACACACACACACTGGAATTGACTATCTAACTATGTGTGATACGGCTCAGATCCTAGAGAATACTCCGGAGGCTCACCCGGACCATAGCCATCTGAAGCAGGCTCTGGAGAAGGCTGAGGAGCTGTGTTCCCAGGTCAACGAGGGCGTCAGGGAGAAGGAGAACTCTGACCGGCTGGAGTGGACCCAGGCCCACGTCCAGTGTGAGGGTCTGTCTGAGGTAATACAGACACACAAACACACACAAATCATTATTTAAAAATATATATATAATAATTCTTAACTGACTCGCCTGGTTAAATAATGGTCAAATAAAACACAATGAAAAACACAGGAACATGTACTTGTTTACACAAAAATACACACACAGTTGACACATTTACACACCGTGAACACAGACTCAACTCCCAACTCACTCACTTGGCCTTTTTTCTTTTAGCAACTCGTGTTCAACTCGGTGACCAACTGCCTGGGCCCGCGCAAAATCCTGCACAGCGGCAAACTCTACAAGGCCAAGAGCAACAAGGAGCTGTACGGCTTCCTATTCAACGACTTCCTCCTCCTGACTCAGATCATCAAGCCCCTGGGCTTCTCGGGCTGCGACAAGGTGTTCAGTGCCAAGTCCCACCTGCAGTACCGCATGTACAAGACCGTAAGTACTCTCCTCTCACCAACCTACACTGTCCGCGTCCCAAATGGCACCCTATAGGGCAGCAATTCTCAACTTGTGGGGCGTGACCCAAATTTGGGTCGTGTGAGGTTTTGAGTGGGTCATGGGTGTCTGATTTGCCGTACAAATCCCCAAGTACAGTAGTATGGCTGTTTTGTGGCATGTTCAAGACCAGGGCTACATCCCAATTATCTCTCCTTCCTGTACATTTGTTCACTTCTCTTCACTGATTCGAAATTAAATTACCTGTATAAGAAATATTGTGGAAATTCCCTCTAGCCCAAACCTGCACCAATCCCGTGCTTTTAGATTTATGGGATGTAGTAAACGAGTGCGCACTTCAGGAACGAGACGAGATATTATTGCGATGCACCCCAGGAGTTCTGAACTTGTGACCTCTGACCTTGTGGTGACCTTTAACCCCCGCTACAGCCCATCTTCCTGAACGAGGTGTTGGTGAAGCTGCCAACAGATCCCTCGGGAGACGAGCCCATCTTCCACATCTCCCACATCGACAGGGTCTACACCATCCGGGCAGAGAGCATCAACGAGAGGTACACACACAGACGTATGCATGCAGTCACAGTCACACACACATATAGCCAAGGCTTTCTTTTGACCTTGTTGTGATGACTCATGCAGGACTGCTTGGGTGCAGAAGATCAAGGCAGCTTCGGAGCTCTTCATCGAGACAGAGAAGAAGAAGAGGGAGAAGGCCTACCTGGGTATAACAGTCTGTCTCTCTGCTCCTCTCCTCTGGTCCACTGTGTCTGGGAGGGACAGCTTTGTCACCTACCCTCCCAGACCATGGTCTCAAAAGCACTGTTGGTAACACTTTATAGTAGTGTCTTTTTGAGCATCTTTGGGTTGCATATAAGCCCTATGTAAGTACCTTGTATTATTACTTGAAGTGAACCCTTATATCTTTGTAACCTTGTATTTATGCTAGTAACATTTTATGAAAATGTTGCTACATAGTAGTGTAGGAATTGTGGAGTTGAGCGATTTCTGTGTTATACTTGAGGAATAGTGACTACTTATTCCACTTTTAACAAAAACGGCTTAATTTCACTAAGAAGCCAGGAACGAGCTAACAACGATTTTGGTTTTTATTGTATGTACAGTGTTAGTACACAGGTATAAGACCAACTTCATGTAAAGTGTTACCAAACTATTTCTCATGACAACTGAGTGTTTTCATGCTGGCTTTGTCTCCTCTGACTTTGCTGTGTGTTTGTCTCAGACCATTACGTTAGGTCTGCCTCTGACCATTACGTTTGTGTCTGTCTCGATGCAGTTCGCTCACAGAGGGCCACGGGCATCGGCCGGCTGATGGTAAACATTGTGGAGGGCATCGAGCTGAAGCCCTGCCGCTCTCACGGTAAGTCCCTAGAGATGACCCCCTGCCACACCCAGACCTGAGGTTGATCTCAACACTTGATCTGTGTGTCTCTGACACGAGAGAGTGACACACGCCACCTTTTAATACATGTGTCGATTGCTGTTCAGTACACAGGAGAAGAATGATAGTGTTAACAGTACACGCAGGGGTTCAAATAGTATTTTGAGCCTGCCTGCAATGCCAGATGGGTGGTGTTTGCCCTTTTGGGACTATTCCATTGGTTCCATTTCACCAGGCCAGCTTAATCGAGCACAAGTATGTGGAAGATTTAAAATACTAATTTGTGGAGGAATACCCATATTGGTCTATTCTAAACGTCTATACAACTGTGCCAATCTGTTATTGGGTTGTAAAATTCCAGTTTGAGGGTTTAGGAATCAGGAGGGAATAAGCATGGAGGGAATCCTCCAACTTGGAATTCTTCAACCGGGATTTCTTTCAAACCAGTGGATTTGGGGAAAGTGAGCGGAATTTTGCAACCCTAAGTTGTGATCTCTTCTCAGGTAAGAGCAACCCGTACTGCGAGGTGACCATGGGTTCCCAGTGCCACATCACCAAGACCCTGCAGGACACGCTCAACCCCAAGTGGAACTCCAACTGTCAGTTCTTCATCAAGGACCTGGAGCAGGACGTGCTGTGTGTCACCGTGTTTGAGAGGGACCAATTCTCTCCTGACGGTGAGGCTGCGGGCAAACACACACACACACACACACACACCAGGATAACACTCTGTTTAAAAAGGCTACGGTGAGACTGTGCACACACAAGCTTATACACACACACACAAACAGCTTTTTATTGACGAGGCCTTTTTGATTGTGTGTGCTGTCATGCGATATATTCTATCACAAAATATGGTGTGACAACCTTGTATTGAACCCTCATTACTTGTCTGTCCTGTTTGTGTGTAGATTTCCTAGGCAGGACAGAGATCCGTCTGGCGGACATTAAGAAGGACCAGGGCTCCAAAGGGCCCATCACCAAGAGGCTGCTGCTCCACGAGGTGCCCACAGGAGAGATAGTCGTACGACTGGACCTGCAGCTCTTCGAGGAGCCCTAGCCCATCCCAGTTCAACCCAGCCCTGCTCAGCCTAACCCAGCCTAACACCCATATACTGTACACTCCCCCCCCAAACCCCGTTACCCCTGCCCGAAGACTCACCAAGCTCTAGTGACAATCCCCAACGGCCCAGCCCCACACTCCAGTGTGTGTGTGTGCGTGCGCACGTGTGACTGTGTGAATGAATGTCTGCAGAAGGGTTTTAATTATGTTTTTTTTTTTTTCTCTCTTTATGATTTGTATCATTATGGTGTATATATGATATCATGATTCCACTATTATTTGGTTGAACAAAATTATGAAGCATTCCACAGCTAATCTAAAATCTCAAAGGCCATCTTATTACGCAATGAACCTTTGAGACATGATATACTGTAGAGAAATGTTTGAACAACACATATGATCATTGCTTATGCACTGTATGTCTGAAAGAGCCCACCCTGTGGCATTAACACCTGGGGCGTGTTCATTAGTCAACAAGCGGGGAAAAACAGACAAACCGTGCGAGACTCCCTTGTCCAATAATAAACGTTCATTTTCGTTTTACGTTGCAAAACGTTTTAAAACGCCTTCCGTTGTGTGGCCTTAATGAACACCACCCAGGTGACCACACTGTTGTTGTGCCATCCCTGTGACAACATACGGTAACCTCCCATATAACCTTTGACACTGTGTTCATGTTTATAAACATACGGCTATTATGTCATTGCAGGTCGGACCATTTCAAAAGCGTGTCTGAAGCCTGTCTAATAATACCCCTGGTTGTATTAGCTGGAACATCTCCGCTTGTATTTCTTTCGTTCAAACGTGACCCAGGTTTCGAGTTATGTATTCTTTTCCGTGTACGTCTGTTTGAGACAAGGGTACAAAAGCAGGTACAGTACATAAGTGAATGTGAGGAGGAGAGATATACTTTGTGATATACCCTCAAAGGTTTGGTGAGAACACTTTGGGAAAGTGTGTTGAGCAATTAAAGAACTGTTATGTTAGTATGCTGAGAATGAAAATGAAGCTATCAGTAATCTTTACATATGTTCCACATATTGAGCGTTTGTGTTTTAGATTGGAAATTCAAATGAAAGGCCAGACGAAATGTTTGGGTGTATTTGAGGCATTACAGAAGTACTGTACGAAAGTACACACTAATATATTGTCTATCAAATTGGCTTAGCCCAAAACATATTGTTGTACGGTTTGAGGGGAATTGAAGAGCAGATTTCCTGTTTTCTAAATGATGTGTAAATGAGTGCCGATTTCTAGTTACATTTGCAGCGTAGGCCAAGATGATGAGTACCAATGTACTACAAATCATTCGTTTTTTGATGGTTAGAAGAATCATACGGTGATGTCAGGAATGTTTTTGTACTTGTTCCGAAAAAGTCTGTTATTTTCAACGCATTCATATCTTCACGTTTTGTATGTATATTTTGGTTGTTTTTAATTACATTTTTTCGTACGGCAAAAAAGCACCATTTAATATAGAGTGCTATATTTATGTGTTGGAAAGCCATTTTGTAGGTGTTTTGTTTTGGAGACTGAGGTCAGGCTTTGTTCTGATGGACATATTCGGCCAATGCTGTAACTGTAACTGTTTGTGAAGAGGAGGCATTTCAGGTTCATTCAATTTGGGTCTCAAATTAATATATTTCCTTTGCAAGAGAACAGGAAGTATTTTTTTTGAGTTTTGTGTGGCACTGTGTTCAGTTGAACAACACTGTATTACATATTTATTGACGTTAAGAAAGACAATTCAGACAAAAGGGAAATATCAGCCTCCAGGTTGCTGCAATATGCAATCTACTCTGAGGTATGAGACCATTTGAATCTTTCATATTGTCTTCTCTGTTATTTCGTTCTTTATTATGACCCTCCCATTATCTTGGGTTCCGCGTTCGAAAGGAGACGTACAAGGATATCCAAAGGAAGCGGAGACGATTGACTTCAGTCTGTTAAGTCTGACAATGTTAGCATAGTTTGTCTAATGTTAGTTTAATGTATGTTGTTGTTACCAGCTATGTGTCCATGTAGATAATGTACAAATACTAGTGAAATTCCACTGCCGTGTTAGTGAAAGTGGTCAAGGAGAACAGCTTTTGCAGAGCCTGTGTTCCTTATGTGTATGTCTAGGAGTGAGTGTGTAACATGAACTTACTATTCTCGAGTGCTTTGGGTTTGTGCTTGGGTCTCTGTTCAAGTTGGAGGACTTAGATTATGACTAGTCATTTCCCTATAGCGTGCGACCTGTACCGCCACTCCTTCCCGGTTACCCCACAGTAGTGCCCTTTTTAATGTTCACTCTAAAACCAGTGATGGTCTCTATTCTTTTTAATGAGCAAAGTCTTAACTGATAAAGTACAGTATGTGAATATGTTGAAATATTTGAAAGGAGTATAAGTAATATATTACAACAACTACCGTAGAAGAATGTTGATGACAATGTATTGTTATCAATGTATGGGAAGTGTATTGTCTTAAATGTTGAAAATAAAATTTGATTGGACCAAAGAGTTTGATGTATGTTTGGTTTGTAGCCTTAATTTACAAACCTTGTAAGTACTTATTTCATACAAAATATACTTAAATGTTTTGGAATTTACCGCCATATATTACTTTTCCATAATATGGGTCTCATGGATAGCGTTCACTTCAGTCGGTGCCTGAAAGCTTTGTACATTGAACGTATCATTCATGTTAAAGCAGTAACCTTGATGATTTGAAGGGGCTGGTGTTTCAGCAGGGTGCAATTTTGTTATGCAAGGAATGTTTGGGGCAACAGAACTTCGCTGGATTTGGTGGAGTTTGACGTTGAAATAGCAATATGTATTGTTTTTGTGTAGGACTTGCATATATATTCACATTGAAACTGAGAATGTCTTGATGTGTGACATTTTAGTCATTTCGTTCTTTTGAGGTAATAGGGTGGAACTAAATTTGTTTTCACATTTGTTTCCGTTTAGATGGCATTCTGTGATTGCTCATTCAAGGTAGTAATGTAAACAAATAGAATTGTTTGCAATGTTCTCTGTTTATTACCAAGTATTTCACCGTATTTCAGTGTAAGTCCTTTTGGCTTGACGTCTAAGCTTGCTACAGTTGTTAGCCTAGTAGTCTCTTTGAGTGGGTCTAATTCTGGAAGCTGAATGGTTAAAGTTCCACAAGTTACCACCGGCTGAGGCTATGACGTTGAAATTCCTATTTACTATGTTCCAACAGCTGGTGCGTGATATCTAAGGAAGTCTTGAGGTTTTGCTAACCTTTTAGAAATAAGGCTGTAACGTAACATAATGGGGAAAAAGTCAAGGGGTCTGAATACTTTCCAAATGCACTGTAGTTGTCACATGCACACTTTGACCAGGCTTGGCTATAAAAGTGTGTAGCGCTTTCAAAGTTGCTAATGGACTCTTGGTAGCCTCTGATCAGTCTCCTACTTCCTCTGTCATCCAGTTTGGCGGGACGGCCATTGGGGGGAAAAGTACCCAATTGTCATACTTGAGTAAAAGTAAAGATACCTTAATAGAAAATGACTCAAGTAAAAGTGAAAGTCACCAAAAAAAATACTAGCGTATAAAAGTTGTTGGTTTTAAATATACTTCAGAATCAAAAGTAAATCATTGCTAAAGTATACTTAAGTATCAAAAGTAAAAGGATTTCAAATGCCTAATTTTTTTTTTTAAACCGACAGCACCATTTTCTTGTTTTTTAAATGTACAGATAGCCAGGGGCACACTTCAACGCTTACAAATGAAGCATGTGTGTTTAGTGAGTCCGCCAGATCAGAGGCAGTAGGGATGACCAGGGATGTTCTTTGATGAATTGCACCATTTTTAACGGGTACTTTCGAGTATCAGGGAAAATGTATGGAGTAAAAAGTACATTATTTTCTTTAGGAACGTAGTGAAGTAAAAGTAAAAGTTGTCAAAAATATAAATAGTAAAGTACAGATACTCCAAAAACGACTTAAATAGTACTTTAAAGTATTCTTAAGTACTTTACACCACTGGGGACGGACTGATCTAAGCAGGGTCTTAGTGCTGCCATACAACTTCCACCTTCCAATAATCGTCTTGACTGTGCTCCAGAGGATATTAAAGGCCTTTGAAATATGTTTATACCCATCCCTTGATCTGCGCCTTTCCACTACTTTGTCCCAGAGTTCTTTTGAAAGCTCCTTCATGCTCATGGTTGAGTCTTTGCTTTGCAATTCACTACCCAGCAGAGGGAACCCACATGAACTGCTGAATGAGTCCTGAAATCATGTTAATCACTACAATTTAACAGATGGAGGCCAATTAACTTGGTGTGTGATTTTGAAGGTGATTGGTTACACCTGAGCTAATTTAGGATTGCTATTACAAGGGGGTGGACACTTACCCAACCAAGCTATTTCCTTTTTTGTTCTTGTTGATATAAATAAATATAAATCTGAATATTTGTTTCACTTGGAAGTTGTGGGGTAGGATGTATAGATCAATGGAATAATAAACTATTCCCAGCCATTTTAATTCCAGGCTATAAGGCAACAAAAGGTGACAATTTTGAAAGGGGGTGTAGATTTTCTACAACGTCTCTATGATTCCTCATGTCTCACCATGTTTTCATCACTTCTTTCCATCTTCCAACCCCAACACTCCCTGATTTACCCAGCCTTGGAACGATGGCGCCTGAGCTTGGGCTGCCGTCTTATCGGCTCTTAACCAACCATGCTATTTTTTTTTGCTGTGTTGTTCGTAACTTGTTTAGTACATAATGTTGATGCTACCGTCTCTTATGACCGAAAGGAGCTTCTGGACATCAGAACTGCGATTGCTCACCTCAAACTGGATGAAGAGTTCTTCTTCAATGAGTCGGACGGGAGGGATATACTACTACAGATACCCGACCAGGCCCAGATCCCCATGATTCGCTGGAGAAGGAAACTGAGATTTAGTGGGAAAAGATCAGGGTGCCTTGCGAGGATCAGGCGATGAGTTGCTAATCTGCCCTTGCGATCCGTATTGCTAGCTAATGTTCAATCGCTGGAAAATAAATGGGACGAGCTGAAAGCACGTATATCCTACCAACGGGACATTAAAAACTGTAATATCTTATGTTTCACCAAGTCGTGGCTGAACGATGACATTAAGAACATACAGCTGGCGGGTTATACACTCCATCGGCAGGACAGAACAGCAACCTCTGGTAAGACACGGGGCGGGGGCCTATGCATATATGTGAACAACAGCTGGTGCATGATATCTAAGGAAGTTGCAAGGTTTTGCTCGCCTGAGGTAGAGTATCTCATGATAAGCTGTAGACCACACTATCTACCTAGAGAGTTTTCAACTGTATTTTTCGTAGCTGTCTACATACCACCACAGACCGATGCTGGCACTAAAACCGTGCTCAATGAGCTGTATACGGCCATAAGCAAACAGGAAAACGCTCATCCAGAGATGGCGCTCCTAGTGGCCGGAGACTTTAATGCAGGGAAACTTAAATCAGTTTTACCTCATTTCTATCAGCATGTTAAATGAGCAACCAGAGGGAAAAAATGTATAGACCACCTTTACTCGACACACAGAGACGTGTACAAAGCTCTCCCTCACCCTCCATTTGGCAAATCTGACAATAATTCTATCCTCCTGATTCCTGCTTACAAGCAGGAAGCACCAGTGACTTGGTCTATAAAAAACTAGTCAGATGAAGCAGATGCTAAACTACAGGACTGCTTTGCTAGCACAGACTGGAATATGTTCCGGGATTCTTCCGATGGCATTGAGGAGTACACCACATCAGTCACTGGCTTTATCAATAAGTGCATCGAGGATGTCGTCCCCACAGTGACCATACGTACATACCCCAACCAGAAGCCATGGAATACAGGCAACATTCGCACTGAGCTAAAGGGTAGAGCTGCCGCTTCAAGGAGCGGGACTCTAACCCAGAAGCTTATAAGAAATCCGGCTATGCCATCTGACGAACCATCAAACAGGCAAAGCATCATTACAGGACTAAGATCAAATCTTACTACTCCGGCACCGACGCTCGTCGGATGTGGCAGGGTTTGCAAACTATTACAGACTACAAAGGGAAGCACAGACGAGAGCTGCCCAGTGACACGAGCATACCAGATGAGCTAAATAACTTCTATGCTCGCTTCGAGGCAAGTAACACTGAAACATGCATGAGAGCATCAGCTGTTCCGGACGACTGTGTGATCACGCTCTCTGCATCCGATGTGAGTAAGACCTTCAAACAGGTCAACATTCACAAGGCCGCAGGGCCAGACGGATTACCAGGACGAGTACTGCGAGCATGCGCTGACCAACTGGCAAGTGTCTTCACTATATATATTTACCAAAAATATATGGGGGATTGGAAATGATGCAGACAATTACATTGATGGAAGCAACAATTTATCCGCAATATTAAAGCTGATCCACCCCTTTAAAAAAAATAGGAAAGAAAAAATCCAGAAAAAGTGTCTTCACTGACATTTTCAACATCTCCCTGTCTTTGTCTGTAATACCAACATGTTTCAAGCAGACCAAAATAGTCCCTGTGCCCAAGAACACTAAGGTAACCTGCCTAAATGACTACCGACCCGTAGCACCCACGTCTGTAGCCATGAAATGCTTTGAAAGGCTGGTCATGGCTCACATCAACACCATTATCCCAGAAACCCTAGACCCACTCCAATTTGCATACCACCCAAACAGATCCATAGATGATGCAATCTCTATTGCACTCCACACTGCCCTTTCCCACCTGGACAAAAGGAACACCTACATGAGTATGCTATTCATTGACTACAGCTCAGCGTTCAACACCAGAGTGCCCTCAAAGCTCATCACTAAGCTAAGGACCCTGGGACTAAACACCTCCCTCTGCAACTGGATCCTGGACTTCCTGTCGGGCCGCCCCCAGGTGGTAAGGGTAGGTATCAACACATCCACCACGCTGATCCTCAACACGGGGCCCCTTCAGGGGTGCGTGCTCAGCCCCCTCCTGTACTCCATGTTCACTCATGACTCCACGGCCAGGCACGACTCCAACACCCTCATTAGGTTTGCTGATGACACAACAGTGGTAGGAGAGACCTGACCATGTGGTGCCAGGACAACAACCTCTCCCTCAACGTGATCAAGACAGAGGAGATGATTGTGGACTACAGTAAAAAGAGGACCGAGCAAGCACCCATTGTCATCGACGGGGCTGTAGTGGAGCAGGTTGAGAGCTTCAAGTTCCTTGGCGTCCACATCACCAACAAACTAACCTGGTCCAAGCACACCAAGACAGTCGTGAAGAGGGCATGACAAAACCTATTCCCCCTCAGGAGACTGAAATGATTTGGCATGGGTCCTCAGATCCTCAACAGGTTTTACAGCTGCATCATCGAGAGCATCCTGACGGGTTGCATCACTGCCTGTTATGGCAACTGCTCGGCTTCTGACCGCAAGGCACTACATAAGATAGTACGTATGGCCCAGCACATCACTGGGGTCAAGCTTCCTGCCATCCAGCACCTCTATACCAGGCGGTGTCAGAGGAAGGCCCTAAAAATTGCCAAGACTCCAGCCACCCTAGTCATAGATGTCCTCTCTGCTATCGCACGGCAAGCGGTACCGGAGTGCCAAGTCTAGGTCCAAGAGGCTCCTAAATAGCTTCTACCCCCCGAACAATAAGACTCCTGAACAACTAATCAAATGGCTACCCAGACTATCTGCATTGCCTACCCCCCCCGGAACATTGCTGCTACTCTCTGTTAATATCTTTGCATATTCACTTCAATAACTCTAACTGCATGTACATATTACCTCACTTACCTCGACACCGGTGCCCCCGCTCATTGACATTGACTCTGTACCGGTACCCCCTGTATATAGCCCCACTATTGTTATTTACTGCTGCTCTTTAATTATTTGTTATTCTTATCTCTTACTTTTTTGGTGGTATTTTCTTAAAACTGCATTGTTGGTTAAGGGCTTGTAAGTAAGCATTTCACTGTAAGGTCTACACCTGTTGTATTCGGCGCATGTGACAAATAACATTTATTTTGATATCAGAGCCTCTGGGGGCTTGGTGGATAAGTATGAGAAAGCACTGTCGGAGGAGATGGCCAAACTACAGCGGTTGTATGGTGGTGGTGACCTCACCGAGTTCCCCGATTTTAAGTTCCCTGGTGAGTCAATTGTGTGTTCATAAGTATCCGTCCTTTGTTCATTTTGGTAAGATTTGGTTGTAGTTTAAATTACATTTAAAGAGTCAGGTCAGTCTCGGCACACGTTCTACTATCCTTTGATAATCTGTGATGCACTTTATATCCAGAATGTACATCTTCATTTAGGAGCATAGATTTCACAGTGTACAGTGTGTCTTTTCTTTCTCTTTTCAAAATTATCTTCACTCTTGTCTTTTAAACCTACCAATAACCATCTTTAATTTTTTTTTAAATATGTTTTAGTATGGGTAGTCTCCTTCACTTCTTTGTTTAAAAAGTAGTCAATGCATCAGAAATATAAAACGCATTATGTCAATTATTAAGTATAATTTTTCAATTATTCATGTTTTTGTCATTTGTAGGCCTAGTCCATTACATAAACTTTTAAGTGTGTATACATTTTATGTAATAGAAATGTATTTTTATTCCTAATAATAATTTGTAATCATAATTTAAGCATAAGGGGAAGGGTATCGGCCTCTAGGGGCGGGACAAGGCATGTTCGGAATTGCTTCTCCTCCCACATGTTGAATATTAATGAGAGAAAATAGTCTGCGAGCCTATACGTAGTGACGACACACGAAAACTGCGGGCCCGGATTGCAGCAGCCCCTTGTCACTGTGACGAAGATTGGCACTAAGGTAAGCTGTCACTCAAATTCCTCTTTTTTTTCGTCGCCCATCAATCTAACAATCGACGCAACATGCTTGAATGCAATGGCTCGCCATGGAATGAGCCAATGTGCACTTTGCAGAATGAACAGTGAGCCAAAAGACTGATCACACATAAAGGCAAGCTGTTGTGGCGAGAGAAAAAAAAGATGTCCGCTTGTTTGGAGAAGGCGCATTGGAAATGGTGAATGAGAAGGCCAAGCGTGTGTTCACTAATCTACAGACCATTGGACTTTCGAATGTTATTATGAGAGATACCTAGTGATAACCGCAATGTAGATGGGATGTGTGCTGTTGCCATTTTTATTTGTTCAACATTTGAAAGCACCAATATTATCTGATGCATGTAGCCTGAGCCGCTATACGATCTTTAGACAGCGAGGGTAGGATACATTGGTCATGAAATTGACACGAAATTGTATGCACTTTTTGTTTGTTATGGAAACACATTTGATTTATTACCTTATTTATTTTTGCAAATGGATACGGCTGGCTAAGGAGAGATCCATGGGCCTAGTGTCCCAGTTTAGGATGATGCTTGGTGAACATTACGAACTGTAGATGCACAACTACTGCGTTGAAAAATGCTTTATTTAATCAAAATGTGTGGCCGGAAGTTAGGGCTACTGACTGTACAACATACCTCCCACCCTGCACGCGCGTGAATTGATAACTGCACTGTCTTAATTCCATTCTGATACACGCATACAGTGACCAAGCATTTACCACACTCCAAAAAAATATGAATCCTCCTACCCCAGAATGAAAGGCCCTGTGCATAGTACCCTGACTCTATGTTCTTCATTGGCTATGTATGTATCATGCAATGGTTATATCTAATCTATGACAACGAAAACCTAATCTAAACCCCATGTCTGATGCATGTGTCTGTAGGACTGGTAACCACACAGGTCTTGGACTGGAATGCCCGTGTATTGGCAGCGACCATGATGGAAGCCCAGTCGGCATCTCTAGATGAGTACCCGGAGGTGGATCAGGTAAGAGATTGAAGACGAGGAGGAGTGAAGTTTGAACATTTTACAAAGTGGGTGGCCATATTCCAATGAATGAGCTGTGTGATGTTATATACCCCAAACTTAACCACAAATTCACTAGTAAATTAACTGTCTGAAGAAGGGTGTTCCTGTCCTGAATTCCCAATTTCAATGAGCTGCTGTGAAAATTAATATGACACACTTTAAAAGGCTATCAATCCTCTGTGGACTCCATGGCCTTTCAGCAAACATGGCAGAGATCGTGGGGGCTGAGACTAAGCACATCTTCTAGCGCTCACATAAATGTGTATTTTAACACATTTGCCTTTCAAGTCATTGTGGCAATCACAAGGGCAAGGACCATCAATATCCAGAGACCGTGAGTGGGGGAATGTTTTTCAAATACTGTAACAGCCACACATCTACAGTGTGCACGTAGGAGAGAGGCAATATTCATCATCATACATGTCTTTTTAATATAATATATGCCATTTAGCATATGCTTTTATCTATACAGAACAAAAATATAAACGCCACATATAAAGTGTTGGTCCCATGTTTCATGAGCTGAAATAAAAGATCCCAGATGTTTTCCATACGCACAAAAAGCTTATTTCTCTCATTGTGTGTACTAAATTTGTTTACATCCCTGTTAGTGAGCATTTCTCTTTTGCCAAGATAATCCATCCACCTGACAGCTGTGGCATTAAACAGCAGGATCATTACACAGGTGCACCTTGTGCTGGGGACAGTAAAAGGCCACTCTAAAATGTGAGCGGTTTTGTTACACAACACAATGCCACGGAGGTCTCAAGTTTTGAGGGAGTGTGCAATTGGCATGTTGACTGCAGGAATGTCCACCAGAGCTTTTGCCAGAGAATTGAATGTTCATTTCTCTACCAACGTCGTTTTGGCAGTTCGTCCAACCGGCCTCACAACCGCAGACCACGTGTAAGCACACCAGCCCAGGACCTCCACATCTGGCTTATTCACCTGCTGGATCGACTGAGACCAGACAACCGGACAGCTGATGAAAGATAGACTGGTTTTCTGATCCAGCCCCCTATTTTTTTTTTTTATAAAGGTATCTGTGACCAACAGATGCATATCTGTAGTCCCAGCCATGTGAAATCCATAGATCAAGGCCTAAGGAATTTATTTCAATTGACTGATTTCCTTATATGAACTCTGACTCAGTAAAATCTTTGAAATTGTTGCATGTTGCGTTTTATATTTTTGTTCCGTATAAAATCACTTGCAGTCATGAGTGCATAATTTTTTTTATGTATGGGTGGTCCCATTAATCAAACCCACTGTCCTGGCATTGCACGCACTATGCTCTACCAACTGTGCTACAGAGGACCACTTTAAAAACCAATGAATGTCAGATCTAGTGAACAATTAGGCATAGCTGGAATGAGCCTGACCTGAGGCAGTGTAGGACAGTGTCGTGTTCACTAGAAACAAAATGGAAGGAACTGTTGAAACAGGGAAGGACTAGAATGGATCATGAGTAATTTATAACTTGAGTGTAGAAGTTACAGACAGTGTATTCATCAGGGTTCAATGTGAGTGATAAATGGCTAAGGCGGTCTCTGTAAGCCGCTGAATTGAGACAGTGTTGTGAGTGGAAAGAGACAGACCAATATCTCTCTCCTCTCCCTGGGGTGTGTGTACTCACCCCATTACCACCCTGAGGGGAGACATCCACCAACCACTGACTAACTTTACTGGATTTCACGCCTATCCCCTCCCTTCTCTTCCACTCTCCTTCTATTTTATCTGCCTGGTTTCCCGCTCTTCTCTTTACCATACTTGTCTCTTCCCTGGGTAAAGGTCTTGGTGCAGATGCGCGTGGGAGCGGATGCAGACGGGGATCCGGAGCAGAGTCTGACCGAGGGAAGCGAGGGGGGAGCAGGCAGCCCCTCTGCCATGCAGCCCCAGACGCCCATGGACACAGACAAGCAGGCCATCTACAGGTAGGCGAGTCATGGTACTCCTCCACTCCGTCCTCATCAGAGCTGTTTTCCACTTTTTTTCCCTCCTCCTTCATTTTCCTTCCCTTGTCCTGTTTATGACTGTGAACTTGTGTGTTTGTGTACCTTCATTAACTGCGTCTACTGTAGCGTTAATCCTTTGCACTCGCGTGTGTATCGTAGGCACCCCCTGTTCCCTCTGCTGGCCCTACTCTTTGAGAAGTGTGAGCAGTCGACTCAGAGCTCGGACTGCGTCAGCTCTGCCAGCTTCAATGTGGACATTGAGAACTTTGTCCGCAGCCAGAAGAAAGAGGGCAAGGGCTTCTTCTGTGACGACCCAGACGTGGACAACCTGGTGAGGAACTCTGCACGACCAGGGTCTTGTTCATTTGGGCATGCAACTGAAAACGTTTGAAAATGTTCTGCAACTGAAAACGTTTGAAAATGTTCTGCAACTGAAAAAAAATTGTTGTTTCTTATTGGATATACCCAGTTGGTCCTTTTCTGTTTCAGTCTGTTTTCTTCCTTTTGGTACCTAATGAACATGACCTAGCTATTCCACGTCTGTCTTTGACGTTAAAAGAGAATATTACGAAGTTCCACGGCTGTTGTGCCCCTCAACAAACCACTCTTGAATTGCCTCTTTACATCGAGCAATTGAAAGATTGTATGTGTGATGGTAAATGTTTTATCAAAAAGACAGAAATAAATGTTGTGACCCATGTCTTTATTGGGAAGAACTGAAGAGACATGACTGACCAGCAAACTGATGTTGAATGACCTAATTGGTAATGGTTAAGCTTAACCCTTGGCTACGGTCAGGGTTAGAGTTATGGGTTGGCAGCATACCTACCGATGGACCGCTAATGACCTGACCTTTGACCTCTGACCCCAGATGGTGAAGGCCATCCAGGTGCTGCGTATCCACCTCCTGGAGCTGGAGAAAGTGAGCGACTTGTGTAAGGACTTCTGTAGCCGCTACATCGCCTGCCTGCGTACCAAGATGAACAGTGAGACCCTGCTGAGTGGAGGAGATACTGACAGCCCCTGTTCCCCTGTCCAGATACAGGTACACACACTCACACACAGGTTATACACACACATTTTCCCTTCATAGATTGTTTGTATCTTTCCCAGAGGGAACTTTGGCTATTGTATTGGGATTAAATGATAAGCGCATAATAGTACAAATAGTACAATTATACAAGATGAACACAAATTAATGTGAATGCAGTAAGGCTAATTCTGTGTGTTTTCACCCCCCCCCCCCCCCACCCCCCCCAGACCTCCAGCCCACTCACAGGAACCCTCAGCCCTCAAGGCATTGTGATGTCAGCCTCAACCCTGCAGCAGGGCAACGTTACCCTGACAACAGTCAATTCTGCTGGCCAAGTGTTAGCAGGTATGTCTCCGTGGCATACCACCTCTACAGGTACCCTCTCCTCTCCGCCTTACTGTGTCCCTGTTAAGACAACTACTAGCAATACTGGGTCATATTAATTATGGTACACCGTCGCAAAACATTTTGCAACGGATAACGAAAACAATATTTTCTTATCAGGTTCAGGTAGTACTTCAGGTAGTACTAACTGTTTTAGTCAGTTTTCTTGAATCCGTGAATGTTGCCTCTTTTTTTCAGAGTTGATTTCAGTTGATTATGGTGAGGTGCTGAGGGTCCTTGGATCAAGGTGTTACCAAAAATGCCCTAACTTTTATTTGTGTATTTGAGCAGGTGGTACAGTGTACCAGCCCATCACAGTAGTCACTCCTCAGGGACAGGTGGTGGGACAAGCTATCTCACCCCAGACAATACGCATCAACAACACACAGGTGAGGAATACACCACACACACACAGACAGACGCACGGTCACAGTCACACAAACTACAGCCGGTTCTGTGACTTGACTGTGTGTGTGTGTGTGTGTGTGTGTGTGTGTGTGTGTGTGTACAGCTCCAGTTGCAGCTCAATCAGGACCTAAGCAGTTTCTTCACCCAGGAGGACAGCTCATCCAAGAGCAACAAGAGGGGGGTCCTGCCCAAATCAGCCACCAACATCATGCGCACCTGGCTCTTCCAACACATAGGGGTGAGTGAAAAATACCTTGTACCAACCGTTCCTAAGATTAGAATAACTTCACCTATAACTGAATGTATTGTAACCCAGAGTAAAGCTCTGCTAGGTTATTCCAAGGGTGTCTGAGCATGCTTGCGTGCGTGTGAGTGTGCATGTATTTGAGAGAGAATGATGGCCCCCGTCACGATGGCTCGTCCCATGATGGCTCGGAGCGGTTGCATTGACAGAGACGGATGTGTTAGGTCCTCATATGACTGGCCCATGGTCTGCTGGCTAAATGCTAATCCGAGGTTAATCAGTGGACAGCCCACAGGCCCAATGGTGGATCTAACCAGACTGGTAGCTCACAGAGACCCTTTGTTCCCTGTGTGTGTGGGTGTCGGTGTGTGTTTGTTGTGTGCCTGCGCGTGGACGTGTGTGTGTAAGAGACGGTTAACTAGCAGCCAGATGTTAGAACATCCTAGGCCTCACAAAGACACACTTTGAGATGACGTGTCTTCACTGCAGCTTGTTCCTCTCTGCTTGCTCCCGAGCGGCCAATCCTGGCCCTCAAGCCTTTGTACATCCTAAAGTTGAATCTAAATGCATCCGGATTGGGACGAAAGCCTAACCTCCCAGTACCTCAGAATTTTCCCCCACATGGCCCACTAGCAATTTATACCGGTGTAAGTAATGGTCCCTGTGGTACCCACAAACGTTGCGTGATAGCAGATCAAGTAACAGAGAAATTGGGTAAAAAGGTATCCGACTAGTGGCCAGGCTGCTCCGAACTCTTAATTCACATAGAAGCGACTTTACTTAATCAACATCTTGTGCCGTTCCAATACAAATTGACCTTTAGTCTTACGTCATCCATCCACAGTCTCTCCCAGTACCTACTCGGCTTAATAGGGAGCTAATAGAACTCATTTGCTGTAAATGATTGTTTGTGTTCTTTACCCTTCTCTCTCTTTCTTTCTCTCTCAGCATCCCTATCCCACGGAGGACGAGAAGAAACAGCTTGCCATACAGACCAACCTGACCCTGCTGCAGGTCAACAACTGGTGAGGCAATCTTTCACGCACATACCCACACACACCTTAAACCCAAGCGTAGAAATGTGGCCTCGGATGATTGGCTTAGCCCCTGTCCGTCTCTCCCTCTCCAGGTTCATTAATGCTAGGAGGCGGATCCTCCAGCCCATGATGGACAGCAGTGCTTCAGACGCGCCCAAGAGCAGGAAGAGGACTCCCCAGAGCCGGCCCACCCAGCGTTTCTGGCCCATGGCCAACAACATTGCCTCGGCCGGTGTAGGGCAAGAGGTGGCCATGGACGATGACGGTAAATGCCCAGAAAAACAAATAATATGAAAAGTCTGCAACTCTGATATGCTCCTGTTGTAAATGTATTAAACCGCAAGTGAGAAATCACAGTAGGAACATATCAGAGTTCCGGAGATGATTTTTTAAATTTTTTATCCCCAGTCCTTACTACAGGCTGGGATGAATGTGGTTTTCACACCTTGATATGACTTGATCTTGTCCTTAACACACCGGCCATCTCTATTACCACAATAACCCCGGTCAACTCTTGACTATACGCTGTCCAATTACGTGCTGGTTAGTGGGTGTGGCTGAAGCTTGATCTTGCTCCCCCTGTGCCCTCAGTTACCATGGTGACGATGGGCATGAGTGTAGACGAGCTGCAGACGCTGACCTCAGACAGTGCAACACTGGCCATGCAGCAGGTGATGATGGGAGGACACAGCGAGGAGGAGGACGGCGAGAGCGAGGAGGAGGAGGAGGAGGAAGAAGAGGAGGAGGAGGAGGAGGGGGGTGACATGGCCGGATTGGAGTGACATACCACTACTGCGGGATGTGATGTCACACCCTCATGCATGCCTGTGTTTGACTATATTACTCAACACTCATCACAGTGTCCAAGACAACCCACACTAGGCCTTTAAGGTCCTTCTAGAAACAGAAAAAAAAATGCTATTTTTATATGTAAAATGTTTGGAATGAAGGCTGTTTTATTTTTTTCATTTGGCTTTTTTGCTTAGTGTTTTTATTTTGTTTAGTTTGTTTTTTAAAGAATATTTATGTATGAACATTGAATGTCCAATATGGCTGACCTGCTTTTCAAGGTCTGTTGGATTTCTCTAATAATAAAATGTTCAAGAAAGATTCTCCTCAACTTAGTTTTTTTATTTCGGAGTGTCGACGCAGTGTTTTCAGGGGAGGATATCGACATGATGAACTAGGATGTGTTGGAGGACGTATTGATAGTTGTGCAAAGACGTCTGTACCAAAAAATTCACACATGCTTATGAGTGCAACATCAAAAATGAATCATTGGGAAAAAAGCTTTTTTTGTAAAAATAAATACATATCTTTATGGCATTTAAAAATTATACAGGTTTTTACTTGTGTTCTCTGTACCACATTTCTCTACAAACACTGCTATATAACAGTATATTATACACAGTACATGTTACAGCTATTCCATTTGTCTACATACACAGTTTGTGTGTAGGGATGGAAGGGGCCCACGGTGGAGATGTCGACCTTCTAATGAGACCAAACTTAGGCCAGGATTTAATCTGATCACCCTTTTTGACTATGCCCCACTTACAGGCGATGTTACCACGATCGTGGAGATCGCATTCAAAGTAAACGCTGCAGATGTCGGCTCAATCGGAAATGACCTTTTAATGTCAACTTTGCTACAACGTGGATCCTCCGCAGTCCGTATTGAATCCTGGCCCTAGTTCATCTCCCCAGTCCTCCATTTATTGTCCACCATTCCCCCCCATCTTGCTTCTCTGACTTTAAAATAGAGCTGTTGCTCAGCCTCAGATTGTGTCCATTCATTGTTGTGCTTTAGAACAAATAATTAGTGTCTCTGAGTAAAGTCCTCTAAATATGTGAGCTACTGTATCCTTTGGGGATCAAGGACTCAGTGCCTCTTCTTTCTGGGGAAAGATATCACAGAATGGGTGTATGTCATTTTGATGTTAAATAGACTAACAGATTTAACTGACTAATCCTAAAGAATAAACTACCAAAAGGTTTTCCATTGATTTCACTGGCTGTCTCAAACTTTAAGACTCCTTCACTCTTAAAGGAACAGTTCATTCTGCATTCTGGTGAAACTCTTAGTAAATCCAGGCCTAAATTCATTTTGATGTCTGAAAACATCTGACAAACTTTGATTTTGGCGTGAACGGTCAATTTAAACCATGTATCTCTCTCCTTTGCATTGCAGCCTTAACAGTATTGCAGTACTGTCTGCCACCAGTAGAGTTCATGAGTGCTACAGTATCAACAGTAGAATTCACCTCCATCTGCTGGTGGATCCAGCTCAGAGCGTGGGAGATGAGAGTGTACAAGGCAGGATTGTCCCTCTCAGCACAGCCATAGTCCCAGCTAGTGGCCCCCGCCAGCTTCCACACTGACGAGTCCTCACAGGCCAGAGGGCCTCCGCTATCCCCCTGAGGAGCCAAACACACCAGGATTAGCAGCAGTGCATTTGACTCCAAATAGGTGAGCTTTATAACACAAAACACACTGTGCTAACGAACGGTTAAAAGCAGCGGGTGACCGTCCTAGCGCCTTTGAACAGGAAATCGGTCGACATTTTCTGTTCATTTTCTGACGTTTGGTGATGGCAAACACACAGTGGCCACCCCCTGCTTTTAACCGTTTGTCTTCGCTGTGTGCTTTTTGTCTGCACTTTGTCCTTTAGACAAATGGTGCATGGAACTCTGAGGTCCACTTCTGAAAGATACCTGGCAAGAGTCTTTGCCGCCCTCTAGGTAGCCTGCACAGACAAGCCAAGGGGAGATGGCTCCCTGGTACATCCTGGTCCACTGCAGTCCCTGCTGGAGAGCACAGGGACCTGGGCAGAGTGCATGGACACACTGGTCTCCCCTGGAAAGACACACACACACACAGAGAGAGGAAGGGCAGGAAAGCTGTATCACAGTGTGTGCCCGCATGCATGAATGCGTGCATGTGGTGCGTGCTTGCGCATCTAGTCAGGTGTTGAATTTGAGCCCATTCACCTCCATCCACTGTGGCACCCCACCCAGAGATCCAGCACATCTTCCCCTCCTCAAATCTCTCCCCATAGTTCGGCAGGCAGATAGGCTCAACCAGACCTGGAGGAAAATACTTAGCCAATGAGCCTGCTGTGCTCCTTCAGATTTGAGGTGAATAAGAGCAGTTACTCTTAGGGCTCTAATCAATCCGTATCGCGGAAGTTCAACGCTAAAGCCCAATTTAAAGGCAATGTTCCTGCGTTGGCGGGGGACTGTATTCACGGTAAACCTTGCATACTGTATGTCAGCATAATCAGAAATTACCTTTACATTTCTATCACGTAATCTGTAATGCGTCAGCGATACAGATTGAATATTGAATAGAGCCCTATATCACTATCACTCAGTAGGACAGACAGGAAGAATTAGGACACATTTTTGGGTTGTTTTGCCTTGGTACTCCATGATACAATGACTATGAGGTTAGAGTGCAGACTGTCAGCTTAAATATGTCCATATCGGCTGAACCGTTTAGAAGAAATATATATTTGTGACTTTTTCACTCATCCTTATTCAAGATTTATTCAGGATTATCCGTAATCATGGTAGCATCCACATTAACGAATAAGTGTTAATAAACATATTGTATTCTTATTTACATTAAAAGTCACTGCAAAATGACACAATACATTATTTACCATTCATTTCTATTGGGCACAAAATAATCTGAAACACAAACAAATACAAACAGTAAATTAATCGAACAAATGTGTAGAGTCACAAGTGTGATGTAGTCATTGCGTGCTATGAATATGGAGCCAAACACTTAACTTTTTACTACTTTAATAAACATATAAGTGTCCCAATTTGTCCCAATACTTTTGGTCCCCTAAAAATGTGTAACGGTTCACCCGATATGGATGAAAATACCCTCAAATTAAACCCGACAGCCTGCACTTTAACCTCATAATCATTGTGTCATTTAAAATCCAAAGTGCTGGAGTACAGAGCCAAAACAACAACAAAATGTCGCAGTCCCAATACATTTGGGTCTCATTGTAGATCGTGGTACCATTAAAGGTAAGAGGCTCTGTAAGCTTCAATGGAGCGATGTCGTAGTTTAAGCCCTTGGGTTGGTTAGTTGGCATGGTAGACCATCTTCTCCAAAGAGCGAGACAGCACCCCATTGACCGGCTGATCTGTCAATCCCACATACACTGCCCACAGCGTGGGGTTTGTTACAAACCTTGAGAAGGGATGGACAGTCAACCAATGAAAAATCATATCACTTTTAGAAGTTATGCTGTGTTCATGTACGGTATAAATGTTTGTGTGCGTACGTACTTGCATGCGTGTGTGTGCGCGCATGTGCACCTGTGTTTGTGAGAGAGACTCACCCGTAGACACAGTGTGCTGCTGTCACTATCCAGCGTGGTGTGATGATGGAGCCCCCACAGAGGTGTTGGTTCTGATAGTGCAGGCTGGCCTGCCAGGGAAACTGGCCTGGTTCGGAGATGTTCCCTCCCACAATACGAGACTGGAACATGGGCCTGGAGCCACAATCTGCAGGGGGCAGCCAGGGGAAAAACATCGATATGATAATGTTGCTGGTATACACTCACAACGCACACACACACACACACTTCCTAACTCCACTGTCACTCTTTCACTCACCTAGGCACTTGAGTACGATCACACTCTCAGAGCTGCACTGGGTCTTACTGGGAAAACAGAGAATGAAGGCTTATACTTACTGCCAACATACACACAGACAGTCTGTGGACCTGAGCACATATAACATGCTGGGAATAACTTCAGAAAATGAAATTATACAGTAAACTGGTTCAAATTAGGTTATTCTCTGTGTAACACCAACAGGAAAGTTTGATGTGTGGTCTCATTTGTACCATGTACAAACCCAGTCAAGCCCTTATGTCATTGAGAAAGATGACATGGACTGAAGTGAAACATGAGATTACAACTAGACTTATGAAGCAGAGCAGAGCAACATAAACAATCAACACGCGCTTACGAAACATGCTTTAGTTAGTGCCGCCGAGCAACATGCGTTTCTGAGGGAAACGCAGAATTAGCCTAATTAGAATTAGCCTTCCATTGTTTCACATGACAAATACTGTATCATGCGCCACTTTGGGGGTACCTCCAGACAGTTTTGCCTTGCAAAAGTTTTGTTTTTTTCCAAATACAGAGAAATTCTTGAGGGAAACCTGTTTCAGTCTTCCAGAGATTTGAGACTGGGACGGAGGTTCACCTTCCAGCAGGACAATGACCCTAAGCATACTGCTAAAGCAACACTTGAGTGGTTTAAGGGGAAACATGTAAATGTCTTGGAATGGCCTAGTCAAAGCCCAGACCTCAATCCAATTGAGAATCTGTGGTATAACTTCAAGATTGCTGTACACCAGCGGAACCCATCCAACTTGAAGGAGCTGGAGCAGTTTTGCCTTGAAGGATGGGGAAAAAAACAGTGGCTAGATGTGCCAAGTTTATAGAGACATACCCCAAGAGACTTGCAGCTGTAATTGCTGCAAAAGGTGGTTCTACAAGGTATTTACTTTCCGGGGGTGAATAGTTATGCACACTCAAGTGTTCTGTTTTTTTGTCTTATTTCTTGTTTGTTTCACAATAAAATATATTTGCATCTTCAAAGTGGTAGACATGTTGTGTAAATCAAATGATACAAACCCCCCAAAAAGATGTTTTAATTCCAGTGTGTAAGGCAACAAAATAGGAAAAATGCCAAGGGGAGTGAATACTTTCGCAAGCCACTGTAGCTCAAAATGCTTCAGTTCCGATAACAGGAACGGGGAGACATTCAACCATCACAGCCCTGTTGACAGCCTTACATCAGCATAGTATGTAGTCCTTGCGGTGGCATACTGTACCTTGATGGCACAATCAAGAATTTGAGTACTTAACGCAATAGTGCTTGGGAAAAGATCTTTGGTTGTAAGGACATACGCTAGAAGAGGAAGAACTTGCTGCTGCAGCTGTACATTAGAACTTTAACAAAAAGACTGGCAGACTGGTAATGAGCACAGTTTTATTTTCTGTCAGAAATGGATGGCCAAATGGTTCACCTGAGGAAGGTGGTGTTATGGATCTTGACAGTCTGCTGGCGATCTGGATGACTCAGGTTGACTGATACCAGGTTAGCCTGGAAGGCCGACTCGACAGAGGAGAGAGGCAGGGATCTGGAACTGATGTAGCTGAGCGAACAAGAAGGAACCACACAGAGATTTACAGTTTATTGGGGCAAATAGTGTGAATTTTAATTTGCCGCTTATAAGGCAGTGGGTGGATTTGGGATGGTATTATGCTGACATTCTGTGACTAGATCCATTGACAGAACTAGCCATTCATTCATTCACAATCCATTTATAAAAGTGGTCACAGGATCCTAATATACTTGGACCACAACGGAAATAAATCTGTTGACCTTATTGTGTTTTATCCACAGTTATTTTGAATGTGTGTCTTTGATTTCATGTGGCTGAGTCAACTTTATTTGTATTTTATAAAAGTAATGAATTATTAATCCAAACATACTCCTAACATTAACTAGGAAGGTCTTAAAGGGATACTTTGGGATTTAGTCTTTATCTACTTTTATCTACTTTATCTACTTATCTACTTCCCCAGAATCAGATGAACTTGTAGATACCATTTTTATGTCTCTGTGTCCAGTTTAAAGGAAGTTAGAGGTAGTTTTGTGAGCCAATGCTAACTGGCGTTAGCACAGTGACTGGAAGTCTATGGGTATCTACTATGCTAGCAGATACCCATAGACTTTCAGTCATTACGCTAATGCTAGTTAGCAATTGCGCTAGTGCTAGTTAGCAACTTCCTTCAAACTGCACGCAGAGACTTAAAAATTGTATCCACATGTTCATCTGGGTCTGGGGAAATAGATAAAGGGCTTCATTACCAAAATGATCCCCAAAATGGGAACGTGGCCAGATCCGTTGTAACACTGCCGATGGTATAACTGACAATCTTGACCTACTTAGAGCGCTGGTTGTTTGGGATGGTGATTTTTCACTTCATTTAATGCCAGGCTGATTTTAATGGGATTAGCAATGCAGTTAATGGAACCTTTGGATACAGACGCCCATTAGAAAGCCCTCCCTCTGAATGCTGAGTAAATGTGAGAGTATTACAATGAGGGAGAGAGTTTTATCACAAACTGCAGAGTCATGTCGATGTAATAGGCTCTTTCTCCTCAGGCCCTGTGGGAGAATGGTTTCTATGGTGGAATGATCTGTATTCTCTGTATCTCTTGACATTGCTCCACTCACCCTCACCCTAGTCATCCACCATGCCAGCCCCAGTGAACCTCTGGCCCTTCACTTATCTTTTTGCCCCTGTCACAGAGAACTAATTCAATTCCGTTCAATTCCCAACAGTGTACCTGGAGTATCCCAGCTGTTTGCAGGCAGAATAACCCAGTGTGTGATCCCAGTTGGTGGAGCACACAGTCCTCCATACACCCCTACTGTTGATCTGCAGCACAGAGCTCCTCCCACTCAGACGCACTAAGGGACAGACAGACAGACAGACAGTGTGTGTACATGTTACTCTGGGAAAAGTCTGGCCTATCTGACCTAGCCTGGGGACGAGGTTACACAGTGAATGATGTGGATGAATGGTGTGAGGGAATTTCAAGCCCTTTATCAGGGCTAGAGTGGGAGAGCGTTTTTAGTCGTGTATGCATGTGGGAGAGAAGTGTGCATCTCACCACATATTGCAGTTCGTCCTAACCCATCTGCGCAGTCGCTGACGCCATCACACTGCGCAGATCCGGCAATACACACAGTGGATGTGCTACAGTGGAACTTCCCCATGCAACTGACTCCCACTTTGGAAACAAGGATGACACACGCATGTACACACATATACACACACACATTGTTACACACAGTGGTGGAATTGGGAAGAAGTCGTAGTAAAATCCTATGATTCTATGTGAAAAGCACATGTCACAATGATATGTAATGACATGTTCCATCCCTGATTACACACACAACTTGTTGTGTCATTCAGGCCTCAAGAGTAACGTACTGCACCCTGTCTCCTGTTACACATACGACACACGACTCCTCTTACAATCACAATAAAACAGTACAGAACAACGATACTATTACAATAACACTATGAGCCACTCAGACACTGTATATCCTAATCCTAGTACTTCATACTATATTCTAACGCACAACATTGCCCGTTGTAATAGATAGATAACACTTTATAATACAGCCATATAGTGTCAAGTGCAAATGTGTCCTTGATTTCAATCCAACGACACATGGTCCAATATAACTGCTTATAGACAGATTATCTTTCTGCAATAATATGCTTCATAATGACTATGTAATAACAAGGCCACAAACAGTGTTCCATTACCTCCAAGCCCAATGCCTAGGGCTAGACTCAGGGCCAGTAGACCACACGCAACAATCACCAGCAGCAGCCAGTGTGCCAGGAGCTGGCTGCATAGAGTCTTAGTCTCCACCAAGCCGTCATCTGAACCACCAGAAATTAACCATGAGAGAAAATCTAAACAATGGGGGACAGGGCAACACTGGCACTAGTAAGGTCATAAACCATTGAGAGCCATGGTTAGCCCCATTACAACACGCGAGGCACTCATAGATAGAGCAAGGGGGTTTTCCTGACTCTGTGTCCAGACCACGAAAAACTCTTGACGCATAGATGGAGAGTCATTGTGTCCTCTGAGGCTTCCATACCGTGCATGAAGGGCCGGACCTTGATGAAGCGCATGGAAGGCAGGTAGCTGGGTGGGGTGAGCAGGCCCTGGCTCTTTGGGATGGGGGCAGGGGGCTCCTGGAGCGGAGCGGTGGGCACATGGGGGTCCTGGAGGTTCTGAGAGAAGGAGCCGCTGGTCTGGCTACTGAGGGAGCTGGCATTGAAGGTGGTGAGGATCTCCACGATTGGCAGGTCCTCGTTACTCACAGACTCAACCTCAATACGGACCGTTCCCTCTGCCCCAGACACATGTATGGAGTGTGTACGAGAGACAAATAGAGAGACAGAGAGAAATGGAGGGAGGGCGCACGAGAGGGAAGATGGATGGCGTGAGAGAAAAGGGGGAAATGAGAAAGAGATAGAAAGAAAAAGCGATGAGGATGAGTCTTCCTTGTCAGTTGTTCGTTCATCTGAACAGCGTTGATGTTAAAACACGCAGACCTCGGGAGGTCAGTCTGGCTACACACCTTCCTCTCTTCGGCTGATCCATCAGCAGCAGTCTTGTCACTATTAGGCATGGGCATATCTCCTCACCCAGCTAATCATCGTGGTCCCATGGTAGTAAGATGACCACCGCTGCGATGGGAGAGTAAGGACTGCACTGACAAACATCCAGGATATAATGCTACTGCCTAGCTGAGTGACTGACCAATTGACCGACCACCACCAATGGAGAACCTGAACGCATACTCCCTGTATATTGCTCACATACCAGTTTCCTAGCAAACTGTATTCACTAACTAACTCACTAACTGACAAATTTACCTTTGTAATCCGTATGCCCGACAAACTGCCTGACAAACTGGCCAGATCTTGGTCTGGCCAACTGACTGACAAACTGTCTCTCTGTTGTCCTCCTCTCTCTCTCTCTCTCTCTCTCTCTCTCTCTCTCTCTCTCTCTCTCTCTCTCTCTCTCTCTCTCTCTCTCTCTCGTGTCTTCACTCTGGCCACACCCTGATGGAGAGAATGGGACACCTGAGCAGGTGCAACACCAGTGTGCCGTGCCACATAAAGGGGGAGATCAAGTAACGTCTGAAAGCTCCTCGACCTCGCGGGTAAGGTTACAGTGGAGTATTCTGGGAAGACACTCAGGTCACATTGCTGCTACAGGTGTTGGGGGAATTAGGGAGGGCGTGGGGGGTCTGTGGTTGTAAGGTGAAAGGTCATAAGCCTACTTACTGGCTTTTCCATATGATGGGGTCACTCAGGTGTACAGGCTAACAGAGATGGATGTAAGGAGGCCATGCATCTGGGGAGTGCTCCGTCATTTGAATTGCACAGTGCGTGACTGATCATTGGCGCATACTGTATAACAGGAAGGTTTCTCTATTTTTCAACAGTCAAGATCTTTGATGCGTACTTATCTGAATCTAAGTGTATGACTAATATAAAATACTATACGCTAGTAATTGTGTAGTGAACAGAGCCTCTAGTGATCTAACGCCACCAATAGCAGTACTGTGTAATCAAGGAGTGGAGGGACGATGAGATCCATTACATCACAGGTCATTAGCTAGTGAGGTTACTGGAGAACCCTTTAGTGTTTGACCCTTTTCCTCTGCTTCCTGTGTCTTGTTTCCTTGGGTGGCGCTTCGGTGTCTTTACGTGTGCGGGTGTATGGCCACGATTTTAGCATATAAATCTTGGTGGGGCAAAAAAAACATGCCAGCAAAGCCACTACACATCACAACACTAAACAATACATTAATTGCACTATAATGGTGACAAACGGTGGCCACCAACAGGTATGGCCTACATGAAGCTGTCCCAACAGCAGAGCTTTCTTTTCAGCACCATGGAGTGAATCCTTACCACCGCTACACCTGGCTATCAGTGGAGCCTTGTCTGGCAGCGAACCAGTTCATTCAGCCTCATTTACTGCCTTTGTAAATACATAGCTGATATGGCTGACTTGCTTAAATGAATGTGGATTTTACTGACAATTGAGATGTATAAACTATGGCATAAGGGATCAATGAGCAGATCAGAGGCAATCTGTAATTTCGAATAAGATATTAATGAGCGAGCTAAGACGGATGTAGTCAAAATAACCTTTTGTTCAGCACTTTTGAAATGTACAGCGACAGAATTCAGAACATGGGCCGTTCTTACAGTATTCTCCCTGTACACCAAGTCAGAACCATAGGATGAATAAAAGGGGGCATTTAAGCAGACAATGAAAGCTCTTACAATATTAGATGATGACATTTCCATAAAACAGGCTATAGGCTACATGTGCACCACCAAGTCAGAACAGTAGGCTAAGTTATGAGGGGGAAAGGGACCAAATTATTAGGGTGAGGCACATGGGCTACTAACAGCTTACTACACAACATACACATATTATTACTTTCTTAGCTACAGTATGCATACAGTGCATTCAGAAAGTATTCAGACCCCTTGACTTTTTTCACAATTTGTTACATTACAGCCTTATTCTAAAATGGATTATAAAAATATATTATCATCAATCTACACACAATACTCCATAAAGACAAAGTGAAAACAGGTTTTTCGACATTTTAGGGAGGTGACAGAACTCCAGAGTTCTTTTGTGGAGATGGGAGAACCTTCCAGAAGGACAACCATCTCTGCAGCGACTCCTCGGTAAAAGGCACATGACAAGCCCGCTTGGAGTTTGCCAAAAGGCACTTAAAGGACTCTCAAACCATGAGAAACAAGATTCTCTGGTCTGATGAAACCAAGATTTTATTATTTTAGCCTGATTGCCAAGCGTCACTTCTGGAGGAAACCTGGCACCATCCCTACGGTGA
Organism: Salvelinus alpinus; assembly: GCF_045679555.1. Classification (NCBI taxonomy): domain Eukaryota; kingdom Metazoa; phylum Chordata; class Actinopteri; order Salmoniformes; family Salmonidae; genus Salvelinus; species Salvelinus alpinus. The sequence continues at coordinate 10,181,820 of NC_092123.1, forward strand.
AGCATGGTGGTGGCAGCATCATGCTGTGGGGATGTTTTTCAGCGGCAGGTACTGGATCGAGGGAAAGATAAACAGACAAAGTACAGAGAGATCATTGATGAAAACCTGCTCCAGAGCGCTCAGGACCTCAGTCTGGGTGAAGGTTCACCTTCCAAGAGGACAAACGACCCAAAGCACACAGCCAAGACAACACAGGAGTGGCTTCGGGACAAGTCTCTGAATGTCCTTGAGTGGCCCAGCCAGAGCCCGAACTTGAAGCCGATCAAACATCTCTGGAGAGACCTGAAAATAGCTGTGCAGCGACGCTCCCCATCCGACCTGACAGAGCTTGAGAGGATCTGCAGAGAAGAATGGGAGAAACTCCCCAAATACAGGTATACCCAAGAAGACTGTAATCTATGCCAAAGGTGCCTCAACAAAGTACTGAGTAAAGGGTCTGAATACTTATGTAAATGTTTCTTATTTCTTTATAAATGTGCAAACATTTCATAAAAACCTGCTTTTGCATTGTCATTATGGGGTATTGTGTGTAGATTGATGAGGGAAAAAAATATTTAAGCAATTTTAGAATAAGGCTGTAATGTAACAAAATGTGGAAAAAGTCAAGGGGTCTGAATACTTTCCGAATGCACTGTATCTCCTGACACATTACATAATTTATGTAGCAGCATACAATACATTTTTGGACTCACCATTGTGCTGTGCTCACTTGAACAGAAAGGTGGCGCGGCAGTCCTTCTTGTGTGCAAATTTTGCAATTAAACTTTGTCATCAAAGTCTGGCATTCTCTGGATGTATGGTGCTTTCAAGACAACTGGTCAAATCATGGCATCAGTGATCTTCAGGTCGGAGCTCTAGTAAGAGGCCCGAGTTCCCGAGTTGGATGACCGTTCAAAACGTATTTTCCCAGTCGTTGCTTGTTTTCTTTCAGAGTTCCCAGTTGTCTTGAACTCACTGAAGTCTGAGATTTCCCAGTTCCGAGTTTCTAGTTGTTTTGAACGAGGCAGAAGTCATGCTGGATTGACAGCATGGCCAATGTATTCAACCTTCTCTGGCCCATGGTGTTACATGAATGTTTATCCTTTTAAGCTTGGACCCTTTCAGACAGATGTTTTAAACCCTTAAACCCAGACTTGGACCACACACCCTCTCCACTGAATAGCAGGGGAAGCAAAATAGTGATTGCTTTGCAACGCTTGCAGTTAGCCACTGATTCCTTCCAAACCACTCATTGTTGAATTTGCGATTTCCAACTTGTTGTGTAACGTTTATGTCCAATGGCCAATGAGCACAGATACATTTTATCCACAGTATAATTTCTCTTCATATGACAAGGATTGAAAAGGATTTGCCAGTAGATTGTCGACGTGATTAATGATGATGACTGCTTGTCTAGCTTGCTAGCTAAGATTTTGAAAGTATGATGTTGACTTCAGTCCAATCAAAGCTACGGTACATATAATGTGATTTGACATAATTTTATCTGTGGCCAATGACCTTGAGCCTTCTTGGATTGGCACTTCTAATGTAAATCTATGGCAGCACCAAAGGGGGCTTGAACTTTCTAGCTCTCCCTGTAGATTTTGTGGTGACGTAGTGTTCCCATGAGTGTCAGAACACTGAGCCAATCACGGCGCAACTAGAGAACATTACCAACCCCTACGCTCTGTATTTTCCGCTGGCTACTTCTCCATTTTATTTTATTTATTTATTTAACCCTTATTTTACCAGGTAAGTTGACTGAGAACACATTCTCATTTACAGCAACGACCTGGGGAATAGTTACAGGGGAGAGGAGGGAGATGAATGAGCCAATTAATCACAGAGAGCACCGAGCTAGGCTGAAACAAATGCCTTTTGGAGCCGCCTTACTCAAGAAAGCAAAAAAGAGACCATGTTTGTGTGTGGCTTTATCAACTCAATACATTTAAAAAAATATTGTTTGCAAACTGATATGTGACACGTTTTAATACCAAAATAACATACTCTGCCTCATCTGCCCTGAATGACGCGACGCCACTGGCCATGTGTATGTGAATGGTCTTTCTCTTTCAACGACTCACCATACAAAGTATAGGAATAAGGAGAGGGCATTCATAAATGAGGACTATGATGTAATGGCAATATCTTACCAGCAGATGTCAGAACCTCGTTCTTTGTTCAACCCTACAGCTAAAGGGGTTCTCTATGGGATATATCTAAATGTGTCTTTCCAATGTGATTATTCGCATCCTATCTCCAAGCTTCCTTCTCAACTGTATTGATGGAGAAGGTCCACGATCCCTCCCTCCAATGGATTTTGAAGACGGAGACGAGGAGAGAGGCTGCGAGGAATCGAGGAAAGATTCATTGAGAGAGAGACCTGGACGAAGAATTGTCCACATCGCCTGTGACACAGCCAGGCTACAGTTAAACTATGGGAACCATGCTCATACAGAGTAACCCAATCCCCCATGAAGACAGCTAACTAAAAGCTAGGAAAAAGCTAAATCGGAGCTGAAGTGTTGGGTAGTTTGGTAGCGTTGATTCAATTTCACAGCTTTGGGTACAGTAATATCACGAAGCCAAAGTTAGGCTCCCCTTTTAATCCCATCCTCTTCCTCCTCCTCTCAGCTCTCTACTCTCAGTCACGACTGTGCAGATAAAGACTGTATGACTCAGCAGCCAGAACTGAGCAGCACGCACAGTCAGAATGAACACCTCAAATAACCACATCCATCCGGCTTAAATGCATCCATTATAATGAAGTCTGTTATAATGGTGATTGGTTAGCGCAATAGTTGGGGTCGCTGTGGAGTCCGTTTGGGGGGTGAGTGTGTTGCAGATGGGGATTTGTGAAGCTTGCGCCATAGCTTGCGCCTTAGCTTGAAATTTAAAAGAGGTACGACTAAGTGTAACAGTTTAACTTTAGTCCGTCCCCTCGACCCAGGCGCAAACCAGGGACCCTCTGCACACATCAACAAAGGCCGCGGCCCTTGCAGAGCAAGGGGAACCACTACTTCAAGGTCTCAGAGCAAGTGACGTCACCGATTGAAAGGCTATTAGCGCGCACCACCGCTAACTAGCTAGCCATTTCACATCCGTTACATAAGCAAGCAGCGTGACATCTGTTCACATCTTCTCACCTTGCCTCCTTCTCAAAACAAATTGGAAAATGTTCGAGAGACCTTGGACCTTGTCCTCCAATATGGTCGAGAAGGCGGCGATGAGTATGATCCGAGGAATCGCGAGTGACAAATTTAGAAAGAACCTTCGCCTTGACTTGGTCAACTTATTGACCTTCCTCTCTGTACATTGGGTTAGTGCTCTGAATAATTTGCTGCTCGATATTCCCGAAGATTAAAATGATCCACTATTTCTAGTCTAGTTGAGAAGAAATACTGTGATATATTTTTTCTCTCTTTTTTAGTATCATCACTTTCCAGCCAGACTGTGTATAGGTGGTCTAGACTAGCCTACATGAAATCCTATCACACTGTGAAAAGAGTGCATCAGTCGAGTCTGGCTTGGCTTGATTTAGTGGGCTCTATTACGTGTGTGTATGTATGTGTATTAGCTAAAGGCTGCTACAGGTCCCATTACCTCCCAGTGATGGGGTTATACTGTCCTGTTCCCAGTCAGTATCACATTCTCAATATCCTACTGTACATTCATATCCATACATCTTGCATTGAATCACTCTAGTCTATGTTCACATCATTATGTAGGCGTGACCATTCAGAGAGCCCATTCATTAGCACCATTCCCCATCTCCCCTACTATTTCTGATAGAGGATGTTCACAACGCGACAAGGATAACCTGGGGTCCAAGCTCTGCAGGCTGCAGTGCAGGGGGTGTCAGGGCCTCTATGATAAACCGACAAGGGACAAGGCCAAGCACACGTCATAGAGTATCCCACACACAATCCCAATGTTTTGAGCTGCTGTCCTCCAGGAGGGTCCCACTGTTCAGCTAGAACAGGAGCAAGGCAAGTTTCATACCATCAGCCATCGGGCTGCTGAACAGTGGGACATAGGATGATGCAGGCCCAGTACACGGTCAGACAGTAAGCCGCAGAGACTTTGAATATGTGACAATGTAGCCTAAATGTGTGACTTGTGTACTAACTTTCCAGTTTTCCATGCTGCATGTAATATATTGTGTTGTGTTTGTGTATTTGTAGGCTGACGTCACAAAATGCCTTTCCATGTAAATGGCCAATAAAGTATAGATCTGTACTATACAGGATTCTTGGGACGCTCCTACCCCATTGAAGTTTAAATGTACAATGGTTATGGTAAAGATTATGGTTCTGGTTAAGGTTAGTGGTTAAGGTTAGGAGTAGGGTTTAGGGTAGGGCATAGCTGCGGTAAGTAGTTTGGAGGTGGGCGTGCTGCAAAAGAAATTGGCCCGCACTACAGAAGTCTATATCTGTCAGCTAACACAGGACTAGTAAAGGCCCCGTGCACTACTTTTGTGATTTTTTAAAAACTAAATGTATTTGTATCTGAGTGTTTACCAGAATTTGTAACTTGAGTCTCATAATTATCTGTACAAAACAGTTAATCTGATAATACTTGCTTGATATACATTTTCGAGTTTCTTGAAATAGTTTGCAAATGCAACTTATTTCTATGTGAAAACTGAAATGGTCTATTCATTCCTTTTACTAGATGCTCTTATCCAGATGAACCTACAGCAGTGAGTGCATGCATTTTCTTTCTGGTCCCTCTTGGGAATTGCATCCACAACTCTAGCATTGTAAGCACCATGCTCTACCAAATGAGCCATATCATCTAATCACATCACATCATCATAAACCTCTTGATGTTTCAATGTACTCAGGTACTGTATTGTGCATTGCTTTTCTTTATGGCGATGGAAAGTCTACAGGTACAAATCTAGATGACCAGCCTATGTACAATACAGTAATGTATATTTACATTAAGTGGTTTGTAAGTATGGTAAATTAATACTGCACAAAAAGTGGTTGTTTTCCATCTTATTTGATCAAGAAAAATATTTAATTTGATGTGGGCATGTTTTGGGTCTTTGCAAATAACTTTACAGGACTAGTGTAAGGCCCAGTGCACTACTTAATAAAATATTTTTATTCAGATTATTTTTAATTACGATTTTTCAGGGGGTGCTGCAGCACCCTCAGCACCACTTCTCCTCGCGGCTATGGTGCAGGGACGTCCCAAGCATCCCAGATAGCACTGACCATAACGTGTAACGGAATGAAGGACCCCCAACCCGATTCCCACACTGCCTCTTGCTCCAAAGAAATGCCTAGAATCCTCGCTCTGCTCGCTCCCATTACAGTCCTTTTAGACAGGGTTCTTTGCTCCCATTAATACTTATATTGTAACAAAATCCCTGGCTACAAATGTTGGGCTCCACCTATAACATCTGTATTCATTTCATTCGAATTAGCCCACTGCTTCCTGTGTGCGCACAACACCTGCCCTTGAAATCCACATATAACATCGTGAAGGACTACGGGTGATTTGCATAGAAGCAACACACTTTTTTCTATTTCACAATATTGCTGTCGCGTCCGTTCCATTATTGCGCTTGTGATGTCAGTGGATTTAGGTGCCCGTCACGAATGCCTGAGGAATAAAGATGTGTCTCGTCAATGAGCGTTTCTGTGTGGGTTCCATGTCCTTCAGTTTAGTGGCTGGATTCTGATTTTACCCTCACTGAAAACACCTTGGATTGTGGACTCGGGATCGCTGCTTTACGTGCAGCCCTGAACACAAAACCTGCGTTTGTTTTGCGCGGATTGTGTAGCGTGTTTTATTATAACTTTATGCACGAAATGGAATGCAGAGTATTGTCAATTCAGAGTCATGTTGTCAGGGGATATGTTGGCAATAAATCGGCATCATTTCCGTTACAGGTAGGAATCTATTCTATTCTGATACAATGTTTTGATGAGCTAATGTAACGGTATTTCATTCTATTTATTGAGAAGAGACAATTGTGCACGCTTGCAGGTAGCAAAAGGTCACATGGCAAATATCCTTTTGGCGCTCGCAAAGGTGATGACAATCCCTGAACACTCAAAGGAAATAGAGATGATAGTATATTTTACATGTAACAATCATCAGACATATTGTTATGGCGAGAATATTCGTTCCATGATCATGCCTGTCAGATTAGGCACAACACAGATTTTACTCTTGCAGCAATGCAATCTCATCAATAGTGTGTCATCCGTTCACCCTCGTCCTCCTCATAATCAATACCATCATGACATCCTCTTTTTTCTCATCCTCCTCATCACATTAGACACTGCTGTGATTTGGGTACCATGGTGATCATTATTACCATGGACAGTTGATTGTCATCCAAATGTACAGGTCTGTCATAGATGATGACCGTAAAGGCATTTCAATGAGCTGGGAATCCTCAGTTTCTGCTGTCCTCAATTAGCTGGGAATCCTCTGTTTCTGCTGTCCTATCAGTTAAGAAAGACAGCAGAGAGATTCTGCATGGATAACTGGCGTATTTACATTTACATTTAAGTCATTTAGCAGACGCTCTTATCCAGAGCGACTTAGCATATATTCCTCTCACTGACGTCACTAAAGAGGAGACAGGAGCTTGTAATATAATTATCTTGATTAAACCCTGAGGCCAAAAACCATTCACTAAAAGGATGTACCTCCTGTTTCAATTGTTTATATTCACTGACGATTTTAGCATGTACATCATGGTGGGGCAAACTCCCCACATTTTTTGGATACATGCCAGCAAAACCACTACACAACACAACACTAAACAATACATTAATTGCACTATGACGGTAACAAATGAGGCCCACAAACTGTTAGAGCCCACATGAAGCTGTCCCAACAGCAGAGCTTTCTTTTCAGCACCATGGAGTGAATCCTTACCACCGCTACACCTGGCTATCAACGGAGCCTTGTCTGGCAGCAAAACAGTTCATTCAGCCTCATTTACTGCCTTTGTAAAAACATAGCTGATATGGCTGACTTGCTTAAATGAATGTGGATTTAACTGACAATTGAGATGTACAAACTATGGCATAAGGGGGCGACAAGCGGACAAGAGGCAATCCGTAATTTCGAATAAGACATTAATGAGCGAGCCTGGACGGACGTAGTCAATATAACTATTTGTTCAGCACTTTTGAAATGCACAGCGACAGAATTCAGAACATGGGCCATTCTTACAGTATTATCCCTGTACACCAAGTCATAACCGTAGGATAAATAAAGGGGGCATTTAAGCAGACAATGAAAGCTCTTACAATATTCAATGATGACATTTCTCTAAAACAGGCTAAAGGCTACATGTGCACCAGAAAATCAGAACAGTAGGCTAAGTTATGAGGGGAAAGGGGCCAAATTATTAGGGTGAGGCACAATGGCTACTAACAGCTTACTACACAACATACACTTAGTATTACTTGCTTAGCTACAGTATACATATCTCCCTGGCATATGACATAATTTATTCAGCATCATACAACACATTTTTGGACTCACCTCGTTGTATTGCAATCATTTGAACAGGAAGGTGGTGCAGCGGACCTTCTTGTGGGCAAATTTTGTCATCAAAGTCTTCCATTCTCTGGATTTATGGTGCTTTCAAGACAACTGGGAACTCTAGAAAAACAAAACAAGGTTGATTCATGACGTCAGTGATCTTCAGGTCGAAAAGAAAGAGGCCAGAGTTCCCAACTTGGAATTCTGAGTTGGATGACTGTTCAAAACGTTTTTTCCCAGTCGGAGCTCGTTTTTTACCGAGTTCCCAGTTGTCTTGAACTTACTGAAGTCTGAGATTGTCCTGTTCTGAGTTTCCAGTTGTTTTGAATGTGGCAGAAGTCATGCTGGGCTGACAGCATGGCCAATGTATTCAACCTGGCCCATGGTGTTGCATGTGAATGTTTATCCTTTTAAGCTTGGAAAAGAGACCCTAAAACCCAAACTTGGACCACACACCCTCTCCACTGAATAGTAGGCTAGTGATTGCTTTGCAAGGCTTTCAGTTAGCCACTGGTTCCTTCCAAACCACTCATTGTTGAATTTGCGATTTCCAACTTGTTGTATAATGTTTATGTCCAATGGCCGAGGAGCACAAATACGTTTTATCTATAATTTCTCTTCATAATGACAAGGATTGAAAATGATTTGCCAGTAGATTGTCCACTTGATTCATGATGATGACCGCTTGTCTAGCTTGCTAGCTAAGATTTTGAAAGGTTGATGATCAGTCCAATCAAAGCTACGGTAGATAAAGTACCAGTCAAAAGTTTGGACACACCTACTCATTCAAGGTATTTTGACTATGTTCTACATTGTAGATTAATAGTGAAGACATCAAAACTATGAAATAACACATATGGAATCATGTAGTAATCCAAAAAGTGTTAAACAAATATATTTTAGATTCTTTAAAGTAGCCACCCTTTGCTTTGATGACAGCTTTGCACACTCTTGGCATTCTCTCAACCAGCTTCACCTGGAATGCTTTTCCAACAGTCTTGAAGGAGTTCCCACATATGCTGAGCACTTGTTGGCTGCTCTTCCTTCACTCTGCGGTCTGACTCCTCCCAAACCATCTCAATTGGGTTGAGGTTGGGTGATTGTGGAGGTCAGGTCATCTGATGCAGTACTCCATCACTCCCCTTCTTGGTCAAATAGCCCTCACACAGCCTGGAGGTGTGTTTTGAGTCATTGTCCTGTTGAAAAACAAGTGATAGTCCCACTAAGCGCAAACCAGATGGGATGGCGTATCGCTGCAGAATGCTGTGGTAGCCATGCTGGTTAAGTGTGCCTTGAATTCTAAATAAATCACTGACAGTGTCACCAGCAATGCACCCCCACACCATCACACCTCTTTCTCCATGCTTCATGGTGGGAACCACATATGCGGAAATCATCCGTTCACCTACTCTGCTTCTCTCAAAGACACGGCCGTTGGAACTAAAAATCTCAAATTTGGACTCATCAGACCAAAGACAGATTTCCACTGGTATAATGTCCATTGCTCGTGTTTCTTGGCCCAAGCAAGTCTTGTCTTATTATTGGTGTCCTTCAGTAGTGGTTTCTTTGTAGCAATTTGACCATGAAGGCCTGATTCACGCAGTCCCCTCTGAACAGTTGATGTTGAGGTGTGTCTATTACTTGAACTCTGTGAAGCATTTATTTGGGCTGCATTCTGAGGTGCATTTAACTCTAATGAATTTATCCTATGCAACAGAGGTAACTCTGGGTCTTCCTTTCCTGTTGCGGTCCTCATGAGAGCCAGTTTCATCATAGCTCTTGATGGTTTTTGCGACTGCACTTGAAGAAACTTTCAAAGTTCTTGAAATGTTCCGGATTGACTGACCTTCATGTCTTAAAGTAATGATGGACTGTCGTTTCTCTTTGCTTATTTGAGCTGTTCTTGCCATAATGGACTTGGTCTTTTACCAAATAGGGCTATCTTCTGTATACCACCCCTACCTTGTCAGAACACAACTGATTGGCTCAAACACATTAAGAAGGAAAGAAATTCCACAAATTAACTTTTAACAAGTCACACCTGTTAATTGAAATGCATTCCAGGTGACTACCTCATGAAGCTGGTTGAGAGAATGCAAAGCGTGTGCAAAGCTGTCATCAAGGAAAAGGGTGGCTACTTTGAAGCACCTCAAATATAAAATATGTTTTGATTTGGTTGCTACATTATTCCATATGTGTTATTTCATAGTTTTGATATCTTCACTATTATTCTACAATGTAGAATAAAAACCCTTGAATGAGTAGGTGTCCAAACTTTTGACTGGTACTGTATAACGTGATTTGACGTCATTTTATCTGTGGCCAATGACCTTGAGCCTTCTTGGATGGGCACTTCTATTGTAAATCTATGGCAGCACCCAAGGTGCGTGAATTTTCAAGCTCTGACGTAGTGACGTAGGGTCCCCATTACTGACTGGACACTGAGCCAATCACGGTGCAACTAGAGAACATTACCAACCCCTACCCTCCGTATATTCCGCGGGCTGCCCCACCACCACCACAGAAAGCACTGAGTTAGGCTGAAACACCTGCATTTTGGAGCTGCCTTCTCAAGAAAGCAAAAAAGAGACCATGTTTGTATGTGGCTTTATTAACGACATATTTATTTATTACATTGTTTGCAAACTGATATGTGACACATATTAATGCAAAACAGGCATGTTGCATGTTATTTTGGCATTAATACGTGTCACATATCAGTTTGCAAACAATGTAAAAAATGATTATTGAGTTAATAAAGCCGCATACAAACATGGTCTGTTTTTTGCTTTCTGACACCAAGTCAGAACCGTAGGATAAATGAAGGGGGCATATAAGCAGACAATGAAACCTCTTTAAAAAAGTGATGATGACATTTCTCTGAAACAGGTTAGAGGCTACATGTGGGGCTCAAAATGACAGGTTGCCACTGGTTATATCAATCTGTTGCATGTGAAGTCATGTAAGTGAAATCTATTAGTGTGGGTACTCTAAGTCAAAACCATTGCCTTCTATTTATAGAAAGGTCAAGTCATGTTAAAAAAAAACATGCCCTTGGGGTAGCCTGCTCAATACAGTGCAGGAGTCCGTGTCAACATGAGGCTTTCCACCAGGTACATTCTGTAATTTTAGTTGAAGTCTAACAGGAACCCTATTGTGCAGGTATCTGAAACTGCTAATCCAAATATAAGTAAAATGGCTGGTAATTTGAAACGTTTAGGGCTGTTCTTGCTTTGTGGACTATTTCTACCATATGAGGTGGACTTAGCTATGTTTAATTTCAAGTTAAATGGGCCCCAATAGCCCCGGAGACCCTCACTGTTAGTCACTGACTCAACAGCTTTATAGGTACAATACATTTCGGAATTGCATGCATTAAACACTACGAAAAATGTATTTTTAGTTGTGGAATAATACAAATGTATGGGGGGGGGTGTCCCTTTTGGGGGCTGGTTCAATTACATTTTTAAACGGACCACCACATCTCTAAATCTGGCCTTTTGTATAGCCTAGATCAGGGGTATTAAACTCTTACCCTACGAGCTATGGCGACTGCTGGTTTTCTGTTCTAAATCAGTCTCTGATTAGAGGGGAACAATGGGAAAAAAGCAGTGGAACTGGCTTCGAGGTCCAGAGTTGAGTTTGAGGGGCCTAAGTGATTAACCTACCCACCAGTGGAGGCTGCTGAGGGGAGGACGGCTCATAATAATGGCTGGAACAGAGCAAATGGAATGGCATCCGATACCATTCCACCTATTCCGCTCCAGCCATTACCACGAGCCGGTCCTCCCAATTAAGGTGCCACCAACCTCCTGTGCTACCCACGTTGTTCGTCTTCTGCCCGATGCTTTGATTAATGCTCCGTCTGTCTCTTCCACAGGTGCTGGGGTTTGAGGTGGATTCAATCAACTCGGTACAGTTCTCCAATCATACAGGTACATATAATGTAGAGCAGGGTTGGGGTCATTTCTATTGACATTTTAGTCAAGTCAGGCACTGAAATTCCAATCGTCTTAAATTAAGAAAATGTGGAATTGGAATTTGGTGATCTTTATGAATTGCCTGGAATTTATAAAAGTAGAAGTATAAAAGTACCATGTGTTGCTGTCTTTTTTAACCCTTCCTGAAAGAAAACTATTTCACATTTTTGGGAGAAGAACAGTGTATTTGGTACCGTTACTATCATTGCTTAAAGATCTTAACATATTTTGGGTAAGCTAATCATTTTCATATACCCTTAAAGCTACCTGCCTCCCCCTAACCTACCATTATATTTCCACTATGACTGCAATCAACCTTTCTCACACGAAACAAAATTTCTTCCATCTTGAAAGTGGAGCTGTTGATCAGGCTCACGTCAGGAAAAGTGTGATGAAAAGATATGGGTTTTGTGTCACATTCCTCATTGTGTCAAGTTATCAGACAAGTTCTTGGGTGGAACAAAGTGTCACTGGTTGTAATGGTTGAAGTGACGCCACATGTACAATTTGTCCTCCCTTAAGTGGAGAAGATTAACTGTCTGTCTGGGCCAGTTCAGGACACAGTCTCAGGATTGTATTTTGCTCTACATGGGATCTGACTGGGGGATAGCCTACACGCTGACAGTGCAGGTGGTCTGAGAGAAACGGAAACGATGGCATAACAAGAGGCCGCTGTTGAGCCACACTACAGTATAGGCTACTGCACTTGTTGACTCTCTCTCTCTCACACACACACACACCTGCCCTGCTTAATAGGCCTTTGAGTTACTTAATAAAGTAACACGTTTGTGGACATCTTCAGTGCCACTGGTGTGTCTTGGGTTATTCATTGAGAAGTGTTCCCAACAGGGTTCAAACCTGGGTCTTCTGTGCCTTACTAAACTGTGTTAGCCCACTAAGCCTACACAAATAATCAGGTCTCAGACAAGGTTACTCATGACGCAAGCTTACATGAAGCATCTCCTTTACACTTCCTCCCCTTTGACCTCCTCCTGCGCCTCACATAAACCCATCCAGGTTACAGCACCAATGTGATCAACTGTGGTTTGAACCTGGGTCTCTTGTATGCCATAAGACTGTGTTAGCCCGCTCTAGTCATTCAGGGTCCAACACCATAGTGCCCTCAAAGCTCATCACTAAGCTAAGGACCCTGAGACTAAAGACCTCCCTCTGCAACTGGATCCTGGACTTCCTGACGGGCCGCCCCCAAGTGGTACGGGTAGGTAACAACACATCCGCCACACTGATCCTCAACACGGGGGCCCCTCAGGGGTGCGTGCTCAGTCCCCTCCTGTACTCCCTGTTCACTCATGACTGCATGGCCAAGCACGACTTCAACACCGTCATTAAGTTTGCCGATGACACAACAGTGGTAGGCCTGATCACCGACAACAATGAGACAGCCTATAGGGAGGAGGTTAGAAACAACCTCTCCCTCAACGTGTTCAAGACAAAGGAGATGATTGTGGACTACAGGAAAAGGAGGACCGAGCACGCCCCCATTCTCATCGACGGGGCTGTAGTGGAGCAGGTTGAGAGTTTCAAGTTCCTTGGTGTCCACATCACCAACAAACTATCATGGTCCAAACATGTGTCCCCGCACATTGATTCTGTACTGGTACCCCCTGTATATAGCCTCGCTTGTTATTTTACTGCTGCTACTGAATTATTTGATACTTAAATATTTTTTTTATTACTTATATATTTTTTACTTAACACTTATTTTTTAATTTTTTTATTAAAACTTCTTAAAGCATTGTTGGTTAAGGGCTTGTAAGTAATGTTACAGGAGCCCCATTTGGAAGGGACACCCTGACACTGAGTCCCATAGCGATGGGCCAGAGATTAGCAGTCAGTCTCACAGTAATCTCTCTCAGATATCCAAGGATTCTATGTCCCACCCGTGGACCCCTATTCCCTATATACAGTCGTGTGCTACTTTTGACCAGGGCTTATAGAGCTCTGGTCAAAAGTAGTGTACTATGTAGGGAATATGGCGTCATTTTGGATGCTGCCTCCAGGCAACGCCAATCACAGCCCAATCACTCCGCTGCCTGTTCACGCCTCCCTGCCGCACGAGTCACCTGCCGGCGGCCCCAGTCACCTGCCGTCACATTCACCACAGAGGAAATCTTCAGAGGGACTCCAGCTCTACTGTGATGTCAATAGTGACAGCAGAATGCACTGGATGCCGCTAGGGCAGTTATGTAACAAGTGTGCCAAATGTTTTGGGGTTGTGGACACTGTTATAGCCTAGTACAGTAGTTGTACAGGGTCACCTAAGGGAGGACGGGAGGGGGCCGTTGGTCTTCGAGCTGAAGGCGAATGACATGGTAGACACCAGTCTGTTTGTGTGTGCGCACGTCCGTGTGTGTCTGGGAAAGAAACGTGTGAGTGACTGCTAATTGAGAGGCTCCTCTCGGTTTCCGTCTCTCACTTCATCTGTCGCTCCGTCTGGAAAGCCCGATGAGCAGCGTGTGCAAGACGGAGAGGAAGTGCGTGATTGTGAGGGAGATTAAAAGAGAGCAGAGGGATAAGTACACTGTGTGTATCTGACGTACGTTTGGGGAATGACCCAACCTATTGCACCGCGTCAGTCAACGTATGAATCAGTCAGCCTCGTGTGCCCGCTGGTGTTCTTGCTAAGTGTTCATTCATGGGCAGATGTCCTGGAGAGCAGCATCGTGTCAAAGAGCCAGTTTGGCTGTGCTGACCTCATCCATTTGAATGTGCCAGGTCGCTCTTGCGAAATAGGTTTTTAACCTCAAAGATCTTTCCTGGTTAAATAACGGTAAACATTTATCTAGAAGGTTCTGTAGTGTTCAACGAGGGGAGGCACTGTCCTGCTATCCTCACCCCTATTAGAGCTCTCCTCTCTGGGCTTGGGGCCCAAGCTAATCCCTGGCCCCTCAGTCCTCACCATGCTATATGCTAGTCCCGTAGCCCTCTCTGTCCACTTGTCACACAACTCACTGTGTCCTCTTAGCCTCCCCACGCTCCAACAGCTTCTGGGTAATTGGGTAAACGTCCCCCATTTTGCTTTGATACACCTAACCGAATGCATACAGTCCAGCAGTACAAATCAACCGTGTTTAAATCCGGAAGTTTACGTGATCCCTCTGAGTCAGGGGAAGACTTAGACAACCAGGTGATGGGTTTTCCTTACTAATCAGTGACCTTAATTCATCAATCAAGTACAAGAGAATAGCGAAAAACCCGCAGACACTCGGCCCTCCGTGGAATGGGTTTGACACGTGCTCTGAGTTATTTAAGCTTAAGTTTGTTATTAAGGTCAGGTTTAAGTTATTTTGAATGCACCAACAACAAAAAAGAGTTGGTGCCTCTAGGGGCAATTCAGACGGCTAGTGAAGGATTTTGTTTTACTGAAGAATGCGTTTGTTTTCAATGATTGCATTTGCTTTTTGTGTATTGGTTTATATCGATGTGTAGAGATGTGTGTTTGATACAAGGCTCATCTGTTAAAGATACCTTGGTCTCAGCATGACTCTCTGTCAATATAAAGGGAAAAAATACAGATTTATCGGAACATCATGATGCCCAAAAAGTGCACAACGATTAAAAGAGCCCATACACATCGCTCATGAATGATCCATCTTCGAATGCCTTAACATTTGTTGCCACCTAAATCAGACTCATTCCTCCGGTTGTTTTGTTGTTAGCTGCCATTCTTATGTCCCTGCACTGGGTTAATGGAAACTTCTTTTTGAAAAGGATTGGCTCAGACGTATCCTTTGTAAGCAGTTCCAGTTTGGCTAAGGATGAGAGAATGCCACATCTTGACTACTTCTTAAGGGTTTTTACTGTAGTTTCTTTCGAGACAGGAACATGCAATATCGATTGGACCATTACTGTATCTACTAACTCAGTGGTAGTTTTCTCATGAGCACACAATCACACACAGTTCATTGAGTTTCTGAAGATGTGTTTGGATTCTGGAACATCATAGCAATGGAGGCCAAAACCCTTGCTCCTGTCATAAGGGTCACTCCGCTCATCACACATCAAACATTACTGCAATGAGGAAGATTCAGACTTGAATTATGTCAGTGACTTAGGCTAGCTACTGCAGTTTCATCTCTGGTTGTGTACCAAATGGCACCCTATTCCCTATAGTGGCAATAGGGCTCTGGTCAAAAGTAGTGCACTATATTGGGAATGAGTACCATTTAGGATGGAACATTTGTCTTTTCCCATGCCCAATAGTATTTTTTCAATGTTTTTGCTGTGTGTGTGTGTGTGTGTGTGTGTGTAAGTGTCTCTCTGTGTTAGCTTTAGGGGGGCAAAGAGAAGCAGGGCCTGATGGGTAGATTCAGCTCAAAACACAGTGGCGGTTATCTTCCCAGTGGGGAAGGATACGCAGCGTCCATCTCTTCTTCACTCTGCACATGCTGAAGAAAACGTGTATGTGTGTTTGTGTGTCTTGGATTGTGACGAGCTGAAAATGCTCTCCCCAGCAGCGAATCATGCAATTGCGACAGCAGAAAATGATGACGACAGAGCCAGCCTTTATCACAAAGATTTCTCTCCTTCCTTGGCTCCCTCCCCCTCTATCTCTCTCTCTCTCTCACTCACACACACACACACACACACACACACACACACACACACACACACACACACACACACACACACACACACACACACACACACACACACACACACAGACGAGCAGCGGCAACTCTTTATTGCTCTCAGCCCCTCAGGCTTTCTTCTGGCCTGTTACTAGGCAACCAGCACCACACCATGTGATCTGCTGGGTGACTCACCTGAAGTGTGACATCACAATTCCTGCGGCAGCGACACTGGTCTCTGACAAAATGCTGGTTGCCCCCACAGCCCCGCACATTTTTTTTTGCATTTGAGGGAGCTGACGGCAACTAACATGCCCCATGTCCCATCCCCTTTGCTGAGAAGCTGTCTCACTGTTGCTGGGGGCTTCTCGAGGCCCCCTCTGTGTAGAAAAGAAATCAGCACTGTTAACTGTTGTTTTCATCATTTAAACCATAGAGATGAATGAAGATACTAGCCTATGTTGTGAACTGTCAGTTGTTCTGACTGCGTCCCGATTCTCCACACTTTCCCCAAAGTTGCACTGGCTCAATCCCCGTCATAGATTTCAAAGCATTGGTGGAGCACGTTTTCACCATTGTTCAATCCATTACAGGGGAAGTGTTGTCACTCTGTTGTGGAGTTGTCTCCCTGACCCCTCACCTCTAACCCCTGACCTCTGTCCCTAGGCTACTCCCACTGGAAAGGCCAGGTGCTGACCGCGGACGAGCTACACGTCCTCTACGAGGGGATCAAGCTCAACAACGTCCACCACTACGACTATGTTCTCACAGGTGAGACGCACACACAGAAAGAAGTGAAGGCTAGCGGCGGCAGTGCTAGCAGACTGGGGATGGTTGTTAGTTTATATCAAGTATTTATTCATGATTGGTTAGACGGTCTTGTACACATTCGCTGCTACAAGCTGAATTGCAGTATACAGACAAGAAAGAAACGAGGGAAAAAAGGAGATAATAGTTAGCTAGCTGAAGAAATGTTTCATAGAGAGCGGCTAGCTAAGTCAATAGCTTCATAGAGTGCCTGCTTCTGGTCGAGGCATACATTCTCTTCAGACAGATGTTGTTCTCGTCAGTCCTCAGCTCCCTCTGCAGCTTCCCAGGGAGAACACAGGAAGCAGTTGATGGACATGAGCCTCATGAGGTCACCCAGACAGAGATGGTGTCGGGCTGCAGGGTTTACAGGACCTAATGTCAGTCAGGCTGCCAGGCAGGCAGAACCCACAGCCACTGTTCTGTGGTAGCCGTCGTGCTCTACTAGCCCTGGCCCAGAGAGAGAGAGACGGAACAGAAACGCCGGCACTCCCTGATGTATTACGTCTCCTCTCCTATCACCTTGAGAGGGAGAAGAGAAGAGAGAGGGAGAGCGAGAGAAAGAGGGAGCAGACAATAAGGGAGAGAAGAGGAGAGGAGAGAGTGAAGGTCACGGTTTTATTCTCTCCGAGTCCTTGTGAATCTGTCGAGGTGTGAAATGTTACATTCTAGTAAGCAGACTATTGGCTGTTCAACTCTTTTATTAAGACAAGACTGCTAGACATGTGGAAGTAATCGTTACGGGCACACTAGAGTAGATATCATGGATACAGTAGTTGAGACTTAAGTACTGCTAAAAAACAGCAGTTAGGCTACGTACTGTATATCACCAACAATGAAAAGGTTCACCCTGACTAGACTCTTAGGTTTGTCAGTTGAAACTTTGTCTGCAAGAAACATAGCTTACAAATGGGACTTACAGATGTATCTGCGGTCAGATACATGGCATGAAGTACTCTGTGTTTATCATCCTATAAGTGGGTAACCTGAATAAGAGGAGATTGAGTTAGAATCTAGCCGTGCCAATTTGCTCCCTTTTCCCAACTCTTCCCGTGGCCCTAAATCTGTGTCATTTACAGATCGGTCAAAAGTAAGAAATAAGGTGGAAGCTCAACTAATACACTGCTCGTATATAGCGCATGGGGATGTGTGAAACTCACTCCTTAGCCTGAAGTGTCCCCACTTGCGCTGCCAAATAGCTAGCTTCAGGAGGGCGATCACGTATGTTTGCAAGGCAGAGGTCCTGGGTTCGAGGCTTCGGTGTGAGCCAAAATTAGGAGGAAGCGGTAGTCGCTAAGCAAACAGTGTGTCATTATTTATACTCATACCTATCCAGACCCTTCAGATTGGCACAAATCTAGGGTCAGGGGCAAGGAAGGGAATTGGTGTCAAGACAGTTAGCCCCTGTGTGTTTAAATCAGCCATGAGGACATCGGCTTTCCCTCACTGAGAGCCTGGTGGCCGAGCACAAAAGTGAGGCACACACACAAACAAGCCTGACATCAGCATTCCCATTGAATCATCTTCCTCTCTTCTGGCCCTTATCTCCCACATACTGTATGTACAGCCAGCACTGCAGCGTCAGCAGGTCCTGCTCACACACACACGCACGCACGCACGCACGCACGCACGCACGCACGCACGCACGCACGCACGCACGCACGCACACACACACACACACACACACACACACACACACACTGTTAATTGTGTCCACTCTGAGAAAGCACTGACACCCTCACTGTCACACCATGATCCCCGATCCTCTCATTAGAGCCCTGGACGAGGGGTTGGTTTTGTCTGCAGTGAACTGTATAAAACTTTATTGAGACATTGAGGAGTTTGTTTTGACCCAGAATCCTCTTCGCCCCTCAGGGTACACTCGAGACACTTCCTTTCTGGAGATGGTTGTGGACATCGTACAAGAGCTGAAGAGGGCCAATCCTAACCTTGTGTATGGTGTGTATCCCTCGCTATGTCAACCCCTATGTGTGTGTGTCTCACACATCTGTTCAAATCAACAGGGTGGGGTTCGACCACTGCTGATCACAAGTTCAAGATGCCTGTATGGGTTATTGTTGGGGCCAAGAGTTTTTCCTGACCACCTGACCTGGGAGAACTGGTCTGGAAAAACTCCTGGCCCTAGCTATTGTATCATCGTCTTCAGGTTTGAGTTGGTAGAAGCGTAAGGACACGTAAGCAAAGCAAAGAAAAGCCTCACACTCATGGCTCCGAAGCAATACATTTAATATAACCTGTTATTCGACAGCTAAGCTGCCTTCATCCGGGTTTCAGGGTAATGACAAGCTTGATGTGGAATAAATCTTACCATATGCTTCCCAGTCGAGACAGTTCATGCATATATTATGACAATATTAGGTTTGTTTTGGTCTTCAGCGGGTTCTTTTTGGGCTGTTTGTGCACATAATTTTTTTTTCCTGAGGCAAGCCGAAGTTCGGTAGCTGAAGTCCAGCCCCCTTTGTCTGTGATTGGTCAACAGTACTACTCCTAGTAGGTGTGGGAACATGAAGTGTTGTCATTCAACAAGAGACGACTAGTTTTCATGTAATCTGTTCACATGAGAAATACTGCACCAAACATCTTAGTCAGATGTAAAATTGCGTGACTAAGACTTCCTCGGCAAAAACTGCCCAATTAATGATTTACCTTGATTCACAGTGCATTTGGAATGTATTCAGACCCCTTGACTTTTTCCACATTTTGTTACGTTACAGCCTTATTCTCAAATGGATTAAATCGTTTTTTCCCTCATCAATCTACACACAATAATCCATAATGGCAAAGCAAAAACAGTTTTTTTTTTTTTAAATGTTTGCAAATGTATTAAAAATACAAACTGAATTATGACATTTACATAAGTATTCAGACCCTTTACTCAGTACTTTGTTGAAGCAGCTTTTGCAGCGATTACAGCCTCGAGTTTTCTTGGGTATGATGCTATAAGCCTGGCACACCTGTATTTGGGGAGTGTCTCCCATTCTTCTCTGCAGATCCTCATCAAGGATCTCTCTGTACTTTGCGCCATTCCTTTGATCCTGACTAGTCTCCCATTCCCTGCCGCTGAAAAACATCCCCACAGCATGATGCTGCCACCACAATGCTTCACCGTAGGGATGGCACCAGGTTTCCTCCAAACGTATCGCTTGACATTCAGGCCAAAGAATTTAATCTTGGTTTCATCAGACCATAGAATCTTGTTTCTCGTGGTCTGAGAGTCCTTTAGGTCCCTACAGGCAAACTCCAAGCGGGCTGTCATGTGCCTTTTACTGAGGAGTGGCTTCCGTCTGGCCACTCTACCATAAAGGCCTGATTGGTGGAGTGCTGCAGAGATGGTTGTCCTTCTGGAATGTTCTCCCATCTCCACAGAGGAACCATTGAGTTCTTGGTCACCTCCCTGACCAAGGCCCTTCTCCCCCGATTGCTCAGTTTGGCCGGGTAGACAACTCTAGGAAGAGTCTTGGTGGTTCAAAATTTCTTCCATTTAAGAATGATGGAGGCCACTGTGTTCTTGGGGACCTTCAATGCTGCATACATTTTTTGGTACCCTTCCCCAGATTTGTGCCTTGACACAATCCTGTCTCGGAGCTCTACGGGCAATTCCTTCGACCTCATGGCTTGTATTTTTCTCTGACATGCACTGTCAACTGTGGGACCTTATATAGACAGGTGTGTGCCTTTCCAAATCATGTCCAATCAATTGAATTTATCACAGTTGAACTCCAATCAAGTTGTAGAAACATCTCAAAGATGAAACAGGATGCACCTGAGCTCAATTTCAAGTCTCATAGCAAAGGGTCTGTAATACTGTAAATAAGTTATTTTAGAAATATATATTTTTTTAAATAGCAAAAAAAATGCTCTATCATTATGGGGTATTGTGTGTAGATTGATGAGGAAAATGTTTATTTAATCAATTTTAGAATAAGGCTGTAACATAACAAAATGTGAAAAAAGGTAAGGGGTCTGAATACTTTCCGAATGCACTGTATTTTGTATTAATTTTGCCTATTTTGAGGAAGAGTTACTGGGTATGTTGTTGCTATGGTGGCTCAATAGGGACAAACAACAGTGATATTGCTGCTTTTCCCCCCTTTTTTCAAGCAAAGGTCTTTAGGGAGTATGCGAGCTCAGACGTTTGTTTCGCCTAACTGAGTTCTCCAAGCTGAACCTAAGTATGCGGACGCCTTAAGCCCTTGCTGCATTTAGAAAAAGCGCTGACAGGACAGCTGTATCTGTTTCAGCGAGTCCCAAGTAAATCATTCTTCATTAAGCTGCTAACTAAGATTAAAGTTGACATCATTTAATAACGGCCATGCATTTCCATGGAAATTAGCTGAACAACATGTAGGAGCAGGATGAATGAAACCGCTGTAGCGCGTGTTTACAGTCTGTTCCGAGGGCAGTGTCGTATTCATTAGTGCGCAACATAGCAAAATGTTTTGCAACGGAAAATGAAAACAGGAATTTCTTTGTCCACGTAGTCCATCCCCATTTCGTCCCGTTATCTTCCGTTTGGCGTCTAGTGAATACGACCCAGGTGTTTGACGTAATTAGCTGACGATGAACATAATCCGAAGACATCTTGGGTCAGCTTAACTTCGATACGAAACATCTGTAATGTCTGTGTAAAACCTGAGAGATCTGTGTTAGAGATTGAGCGTGTTCTCGTTTGCCTTCTCAGTGTGTGACCCGGTGCTGGGGGACCATGGCTCCATGGTGAGTACTTTGTGTTTTTTGTGTTGCGCTACCTGTATTTTATTAAACAGAGCAGAAAAGATCATGAAAAGATAATAGTGGGAAAGATTGGAAGAGTTCATCATAGAGAGTGGGTGGGATTTGAAACCACACTTGACAGTGGTAGGTATGTATCCTACATAATCGAGGCCACCAGAGACTACTGTGTGTTTAATGAGGGATCAGATGGTACTAGTAAGTGATGTCACTATTCCTGCTCAATCTCATTCAGTGGGTCAACGCTGACCTTCAGCTTTACCTGACCAATGAGTTAAATCTAAGACCGCAGCCACACTGAGACACATAAACAGAAATCCTATATGCATTCATCAATTGCCTGTTTTTGTCTGTCTGGCAAAAGTTCAATTCAAGTCAACTATTTTCGGATGAGCTGCGTACGTAAAAAGGCATATTGAGCATTTTTTGATGGATAACGATCTCCGATGTCCGTTGGAAAACCACTGGCAAATTTTCAGACACAAAATCACAATGTGACTGCGGACTTAGAACGCCACTTTCACTTTCTGTTATCCCTTGTCCTTTCTCTGTCTGTCTCTCCCTGTGTCACTTCCTGTCCCTGTCTCTTTCCCTCTATGTCTCTCCCTGTGTTTCTCCCTGTGTCACTTCCTGTCCCTGTCTCTTTCCCTCTATGTCTCTCCCTGTGTTTCTCCCTGTGTCACTTCCTGTCCCTGTCTCTTTCCCTCTATGTCTCTCCCTGTGTTTCTCCCTGTGTCACTTCCTGTCCCTGTCTCTCTCCCTCTATGTCTCTCCCTGTGTTTCTCCCTGTGTCACTTCCTGTCCCTGTCTCTTTCCCTCTACGTCTCTCCCTGTGTTTCTCCCTGTGTCACTTCCTGTCCCTGTCTCTTTCCCTCTATGTCTCTCCCTGTGTTTCTCCCTGTGTCACTTCCTGTCCCTGTCTCTTTCCCTCTATGTCTCTCCCTGTGTTTCTCCCTGTGTCACTTCCGGTCCCTGTCTCTTTCCCTCTATGTCTCTCCCTGTGTTTCTCCCTGTGTCACTTCCTGTCCCTGTCTCTCTCCCTCTATGTCTCTCCCTGTGTTTCTCCCTGTGTCACTTCCTGTCCTTGTCTCTCTCCCTCTATGTTTCTCCCTGTGTCACTTCCTGTCCCTGTCTCTCTCCCTCTATCTCGCTCCCCCTCTCTTACTGGAATCTCTTCTTTACCTTTATGGGCTGAGCATCAGGTATCAGTCGACATGATGTCATTGTTGCATCAAGGTGTGGGTGTGTGTGTGACGTGCGTGTGCGTGTGTGTGTTGTGGAGGGTGGATTGGGGAAGGATAGACCGCATCTCATTTCACAGTGACAGATGAAATTAGCATGAGCGGAGCTGCCCTCGCTGTCTGTACAGAGAGAATTATGCGGAATAATTTGCTCGATTGTGACTCACTGTGCGTGCGTGCGTGTGTGCGTGCGTGCGTACATGTTACAGTGTGCGTACACTAGTATTTGTGTGTGTGTTTGATAGGTAGAGAGAGCAGAAGAGCATACATGCATAATGTTTGTTGATGTATATAGAGACATTGAGAAAATGGTGTGTATACTTGTTGTGCTCATCATTCTGATTTACTCAATACATCCATCCTTTCCTTGTTATGCATCTCAGTAGTCTAAAGTTGCTTCCTTTCCTCGTCCCCTTTTCTTCGTCTGCTCTGCTCTGAGCTAGGCAGCAATTTCAGCTCGGTGTAGATAAATAAGGGCTGATGAGGAGAGGCAGCCACTTCAGGTGATTGAGATGCACCCTGTGTGTGTGTGTGTGTGTGTGTGTGTGTGTGTGTGTGTGTGTGTGTGTGTGTGTGTGTGTGTGTGTGTGTGTGTGTGTGTGTGTGTGTGTGTGTGTGTGTGTGTGTGTGTGTGTGTGTGTGTGTGTGTGTGTGTGTGTGTGTGTGTGTGTGTGTGTGTGTGTGTGTGTGTGTGTGTGTGTGTGTGTGGCTGCTCACCGGTACTGATGTGTTTCTTCCTGTCTCCAGTACGTTCCTGAGAACCTGCACCCGGTCTACAAGAACAAGGTAGTGCCAGTGGCCGACATCATCACACCCAATCAGTTTGAAGCGGAGTGAGTAATAGTGAACCTATACAGCTGCTGTGTGTGTGTGTGGTGTGTGTGTGTGAGACGGAGAGTTAAATCACCACAGGGACTGTATCGTATATGTTACTATCGCTGTCACTAAGCCTCATCCACATCCTAATCAGCTACACTGATGTCATTTTACTCAATATCCTATCAACTGATATACAGACACACCAAAGGCCTATGTATGGCGTGTAGCATGTCAGTAAGATGGCTGCTACGCTGAGTGATACCCAGTCACTCCTCTCTGTGTTTGTCTGCTTGTCTTTTTGTCTGCATTCCTCCATCATTTTTCCTGTGTTGGTTTGTGTGTGCTCCACTGCTTCTCCCCTCGCTCCTTTCAACCCTACTTCTAAACCACCTCCTCCGCTCATCACTGCAATCCCAGTTCTACTGGTGCACAGGGTCCCTCTGGTGGATACCCAGGGAATGACAGATGAATAATAATATGCTGTGCGTTGTGTCTGAAGTGTTTCCACAGTCTAATGATAGTCTCAGTCGTATAGCTTGGAGATGATAGCGTACATGTTGCTCACTGTCTCTCAGTATGGCCACTAGAACCGTTCCATTTATTCCATTCCAGCCATTACAATGAGCCCGTCCTCCTATAGCTCCTCCCACCAGCCTCCTCTGGTGTCAAGGTTAAATTAGCGTGGGCGTGTTTGTGTGTGTGTGTGACCTTATTAATGTGCCCGTGTTTGTCCTCCAGGCTCCTGACAGGGAAGAACATTAGCACAGAGAAAGATGCAGTGGAGGTGAGTCTTACCATAGAACATGCAACAGATATATTATGTTGCAAAGTTGTCCTCAAGTCATGTCAAACTTTGTCCATAATCCATGGGCCATGTTTGAATACCAATAAAATGGATACTTCCTTCCTTGAGGTATTCACTGATATGTAAGTAAGCGGATGGCATCCACCCCATTGTTTTCACCAAGCCTTCCGTGACAGAGCTGTGATTTCCTCAAGGTTTTACGCTTTATTACACTGAACTAAAATAAACGCAACATGTAAAGTGTTGGTCCCATTTTTCATGAGCTGAAATAAAATATCCCAGAAATGTTCCATACGCACAGAAATGGCACAAATATGTTTACATCCCTGTTAGTCAGCATTTCTCCTTTGCCAAGATAATCCATCCACCTGACAGGTGTGGCATATCAAGAAGCTGATTAAATAGCATGATCATTACACAGGTACACCTTGTGCTGGGGACAATAAAAGGCTACTCTAAAATGTGAAGTTTTGTCACACAACACAATGACACAATGTCACGTTCCTGACCTGTTTTCCTTGTTTTTGTATGTGTTTAGTTGGTCAGGGCATGAGTTGGGGTGGGCATTCTATGTTATGTGTTTCTATGTTGGGTTAAATGTGTTGCCTGATATGGTTCTCAATTAGAGGCAGGTGTTTGACGTTTCCTCTGATTGAGAACCATATTAAGGTAGGCTGTTCTCACTGTTTGTTTGTGGGTGATTGTTCCTGTGTCTGTGTCACCACACGGGACTGTTTCGTTTGTTCGTTCGTTTGGCTAGTCTTACCTGTTCGTGCGTTCTTCGTGTCTATGTAAGTTCTCAAGTTCAGGTCTGTCTACGTCGTTTTGTTGTTTTGTAATTTTCCAAGTGTTTTTCGTGTTTCGTCTTGTATTAATAAATTCATTATGTCATCATACAACGCTGCGTATTGGTCCGATCCCTACTCCTTCTCCTCATCCGAGGAGGAATTAGACAGCCGTTACACACAATGTCTCAAGTGTGCTATTAGCATGCTGACTGCAGGAATGTCGACCAGAGATGTTGCTAGATAATTGAATGTTAATTTCTCTACTATAAGCCGCCTCCAACGTCGTTTTAGAGAATTTGGCAGTTCGTCTAACCGGCCTCACAACCGCAGACCACGTGTAATCACGACAGTCCAGGACCTCCACATCCAGCTTCTTCACCTGCGGGATCGTCTGAGACCAGCCCCCTGGACAGCTGATGAAACTGTGTGTTTGCACAACCGAATAGAAACTGTCAGAAACCGTCTCAGGGAAGCTCATCTGTGTGCTCGTCATCCTCACCAGAGTCTTGACCTGACTGTAGTTCGGCGTTGTAACCGACTTCAGTGGGCAAATGCTCACCTTCAATAGTCACTGGCACGCTGGAGAAGTGTGCTCTTCATGGATGAATCCCGGTTTCACATCTGTACTGGGCAGATGGCAGACAGCGTATATGGCGTTGTGTGGGTGAGCGGTTTGCTGATGTCAACATTGTGAACAGAGTGCCCCATGGTGGAGGTGGGGTTATGGTATAGGCAGGCATAAGCTACGGACACAGAACACAATTGCATTTTATCGATGGCAATTTCAATGCACAGAGATACCATGATGAGATCCTAAGGTCCATTGTCGTGGCATTCATCTGCCGCCATCACCTCATGTTTCAGCATGATAATAAAGCTGAACATTTCGCAGTTCTTCCATGGCCTGCATACTCATACCAGACATGTCACCCATTGAGCATGTTTGGTATGCTCTGGATCGATATGTACGACAGAGTGTTCCAGTTCCCGCCAATATCTAGCATCTTCACACAGCCATTGAAGATTAGTGGGACAACATTCCACAGGCCACAATAAACAGCCTATGCGAAGGTGATGTGTCGCGCTGCATGAGGCAAATGGTGGTCACCAGATACTGACTGGTTTTCTGATCCACGCCCCTACCTTTTTTTTTAGGTATCTGTGAGCAACAGATGCATATCTGTATTCCCAAGAAGGGTGGAGACGGGGATTGAAGCCCTGTCTCTGCTGGGGAGGCATGAATATGTGCTGGGTGTCACCAACTCAACCATGGCCCTGCACAGAAGGGTGCATTTTTTAAGTAGTTGATTTTGAATAGGGAGGTGGCACCATTAAATGTAGCAGGAAGTTGACCTTTTTCCCCTGGCTGCTGCCTCCTTCCCCAGGTGATGGACTTGCTCCACAAGATGGGTCCTGACACGGTGGTCATCACCAGCTCTGACCTGCCCTCGCGTCTGGGTGACCGCTTCCTTGTGTCCCTGGGCAGCCAGAGGACGTGTAAGTGTGTGTGTGTGGTCAAGAGTGGGCAAGCTAACAATGACAATGAGTAATTGATGTAACTGTCATGGTTTTATGTCCCATCTGTGAATCATTGGTCATTGGTGTAACATTTCCTCTTCTTGCATCTCCAGTGATGCCTGATGGTACCAAGTCCACCCAGAGGGTCCGTATGGAGATCCCCAAGGTGGACGCTGTGTTTGTGGGGACAGGGGACCTGTTTGCTGCGATGCTGCTGGCCTGGACTCACCACTACCCCAACGACCTCAAGGTCTGCAGTGTGTACTAAAGCCAGTTATAAAACCTAGAGGGTTCATTTTGGCACAAAAGACTGTGATTGTAAGGTGGAAGGTGAAGTTGCCCCTAGACTATTGGTCACCAACCAAAATGCAAGCCGAGATCTACCGCTCAGATAATTTTAAAAACATGACTTCAAAAAACGTACGCCTATGCAACATTAACCAATTAAAAACAGTTCTGTAGTAATGAGGTTTGTGCAGTAGGCTATATGCCCTATACATTATCACTGCATATTGGCAATGCTTCAATTGCCCTGCCAATGTTGTTCTTCTCAGGTCCATTTTTAAATTATCTTTTTTTTTACATTTTTTTTTTTACATTTTTAAATGTAGGTATATGATCACACTGGTAATAGATAATTTGTTGTATTCCTTGTGAGGCACAGCTGAGTGAGCATAATAATTTGGTCTTTTTTTTTTTTACTAGACTGATGGCCTGCATCTGATGGTCAATCTGAGGGGAGGGAGGGAGCAGCGTTGAGGCTGCCTCTTTCCCGACTCACCGTCCCTCCTCTCTCCCTCCCTCCGCTCGGAAAGGGGACACTGTCTTCCAGCTGATGGTGAAACTTAAGTCGCACTGCATTATTTTTGCCTCATGCACCAATTCATGTTGTTACTCCTATGACCAGAGAAAATGAAATATTCCTTGATTTAAAAAAAGACACAAGCCGCTAATAATAACAACGCAAGCTTATCGAAACACTTTGCGATACTCATTTATTGCAGCTGCAGTGCTGGTTGTAGTGTGAGTGGAAGTAGGGAGAACACACATTTAATGACTCATAAAAGTGTTGAACAAAGTGTTGACAGTGCTAAATAACAACTTAAACAGGAACTTACTTACTTCTAAAAACATCAGCACTTTGCTGTATTCGTTGAGTCTCTCTCTAGTCATGATTTTAAAAGTTTTTAAATCTCACATTACAAACTTTGCTGTGCGTTCGAGGCTTCTTTTTACTGTCTATGGCGCAAGGGAACTGTAGACACGGAGATCTTAGCTATGTGATTGGCTAGCGGTAGACATATAGGTGCACTTGATTTGCTCTCTGGGTCTGCCCGGTAGCTGGAGTTCTACCTTCAGACACACGAAATTGTTCATAATGGTAACACTTTGCCTTACCGGCGCTAGGGCTGCTGAATCAAGTGCACCTACCGCCAACAGCATGAAACAATTTTTTTTTAAAGAGGAACGCAGGCTTTATCCTTGGGTTTTTTACAGAAATGTTTGGTGATCGACTAGGAATGGCTTGGAGATGGACCAATCGCGATCGACCGGTTGGTGACCACTGCCCTACATGCTGATCTTGAGTCAGTTTTGCATTTCCCCCCACTAATGGTTAAGATTGGGGAAGGGGAAGATCATCCTAGATCTAGGGGAAACTTCACCCCGGTGTGTGATAGTAATGGCCCTCCATGGCCCTGCCCATGCTGTCATAGAAGCAATCAATAGAATAGATTGGAGGTGCACCCTCTAGGTTTTATAGCGCTCTCTTGTATAGCTGAAGCTCACCACTGATACTGTCAGCATCATACTTAGAATAATAGTGATATCAATCAGTCAACTACGTTCCAACCATTCAAACTTCCCCCCCAAAAATTCTCAAGGTAAGGTCAAACTTGATAGTTGGGGTATGCTGGCACTCTTACCAATATTTCAAAAATTGTCTGGACCACTGAAGGGGTGCTCAGTCCTAGGATTTTTAAACCGCAATTGTAAAAGAAAGATCGGGATGGCAGCTTAATTTCCTTTGAAAGTTTCAACATTGCTTTGACAAACAAGTCTCTCTCTCTCTGTCTCTCTCTCGCTCTCTCTCTGTTAGACTGCGTGCGAGAAGACTTTCTCAGTGATGCATCACGTTATCAAGAGGACCATCTCCTATGCTCACGGTAAGACAAAATCAAGCATCGTTTTACTCGCTGTAAGAAGTGTGTGTGTGTGTGTGTGTGTGCGCTTGTGTTTAAGACGCTCGAGCGTTCACTTGCTCCTTCTGTCTTTGTTTTTCTCTTTCGCTGGGTGATTCTCTCTCTCCTCTTTTTTCCCCCCTCCATCTTTCTCTCTCTATCTCTTTCTCTCTCTTTCTCTCTTTCAGAGTTAGCAGGGCCTGGCCGAAAACCCAGCCCGCCTCAACTGGAGCTGAGAATGGTTCAGAGCAAAGCGGACATTGAGGACCCCGCCATCGTGATGGAGGCTACTGTCCTAACCCTATAAAGACTCCACCCCCCATCTCCCACCACCCCCCCCGCGCCACAACCGCACAATGTATAGGTGTTGTACATTTTGATCTGTAATGTGACATTGCCTTAGAAATCTCTTACAGAGCACAACATTTCCATATGAGGAGACTTAGCAGGGTATGGATGGACAGACGGGGGTGAGCAGAGGAGGGGAAGACCTGAGTGGGCCGGGGTGGAGGCTACTGCACCTCAGACACCTCTTTTCGACAACCTGGTCTCTCTCGGTCTCTCTTCATCTCTCCCACTCCCTCTTTGAGCTCGCCTAACTTCTTGGTTTGTCCTGCACACACAGCTTCACAGCCCAGCCCAGGCCAACCCAGGCCTAGACTATTCCAAGGCCAGGCATCCCAGGGCTTATTGGAGTTGCAGCACTAGCTAACTACGGTGGCAATGTGGTGGCCCAGGCTAGCTAAAGCCTAGGCCGAGGTTATATCTGGCCTGCAAAAATCAACCAATCAACAATCTGTCAATCAATCAAGCCTTGTGAAATATATGCACAGCTGAGGGCAGAATACTGATCAGGGATAGGATAGAATCTGAGGCACTTATTTGAGTGGTGGTTTCTAAACGTTTTACCTCATGTCACAACAGGACAATGGTTTTGGGTATGTTGATTCTTAAATCAATTGTCCTATGTTCAGTGCTTAGATCATGATCAGTGTATGATCATTGTAAGCACGTCACTAACGTTGTGGTTGTATGTTTTTGTGTGTTGTTTGTTATTTACAATGTGTGAAATGCTGGAGATCTATCATTTCAACATTTGTTGATGTATGACCCTTGTGTGTTAAAATTTCAATTTTATTGGAATGACCATACGTTTGTATTTTTATTTTGTTCTTAATTGGTTGCAAGACTAGCAAGGATAATCTACACTGTTCATTTTATACATACAAATTAAGCAAAACATTCATATACTTTTTTATGTATTTGTATATTTACATATCTTGAGCAGATATAATATTGATATGGTTTCTCTGTCTGTGCCAAACTTGTGAAATCAAATTATGTTAGAGAGTGCCAAACTGTCTGTTTCCTGAAACAGGCATGAAATTGCAATAAAGTTAATATGAATCCTGTTATTTAGCCAACTTGCTGTAAGTTTTCTGTCTGCCCCTGCTTTGTGGGGAACTCTCCATATCTTACGCTCTGTTCTGAAGAATGGACAATGTGGAGAAAGCCGATTTGATCTTTCTGGTGATGCTATGTTACAACCATTTCTCCTCAGACAGGGGGAGTGTCCGTGTGCAGGACCAATCAGGGGTTAGTTCTGCTCTGACTGACATGTACTTACTCCTCAGCTTTTCATGAAACCAGTGAACTGTTTAATCTATGTTCCAACTGTGCGTTACTGTACATTTGTGTGTTTGCGTGTGTGTGTGAGAGTATGTACATGTATGTAAGTGTATATTTCCTCTGTAATCGGGTTTGGGGGTTTTAGGGGAGGGCGTGGGGGTGGGGGGAAACTAGTTTTTAAAAAAGGGAAAAAAATAAGAGAAGCAATGACTTATCATCCAGAAACTAGCCTTTCCGGTGCTGTCGTAGGAATAACCCAGCTGCTGACTAAGTCAGTGGTGGTGAGGTTTGTTGGCTGTGCCAGCTTTTGAACCCAAATACTGTATGTGGGCATTGAACTCCAAAACGGAAGCACCTAAAACTGCCATTGAGTGGTCCGAGTGTGTACTTTGAGTAGGAGCTTGGGGGAGTTGGATGGTCGAGGCTATCTGTGTCTTCGGACAATATATGTATATGTTGGTCTGAAGTGGGTTGCCTTGCAAAATGGGGTCTGGTCACATAACTAAATCTTCAGCTCCCCCAGTATTCTGTGGGAAACCATGGAAACAACATATTGACTGTTGTTGCAGCAATGTTTTAGCACATTCCCTGGGGGAAACGTAGAGGGATAGTTCACGGTGGATTACAAAATATATGTTATTTATACATATATATAGTATATGTATAAATATGTCATGTACTGTGGATCATGAATCTGTGCTAAAGATATGGCCAATTTCTGAAACATATTTGAGGGCGCTGCCTTGAATCAGATGGGACATTCCGAAGTATCTTCTTCCCTAACATTCAGCGAAGAGCATGTGCAGTAGTGGTGAAACAAAAACAAAATGGGTTAAGGATGATTGTTGACATGTAATGGTGTGCAACATTTTGTGTCTTGGTCTAGAAAAAATGCCCATGTAGGGCATTACATGTCAACAATCATCCTTAACCCATTTTGTTTTTGTTTCACCACTACTGCACGTGCTATTGGCTGAATATTAGGGAAGAAGAGATTTTGGAATGGCCCATCTGATTCAAGGTAGTGCCTAATTAAATAAAGGTTAAATAAATATAAAAAATGAATAAAAGATGTTTCTTTGTTTGGACCACTGTGTTTGCTGTAGTGTTGACTCTATCCTAAAATAGTCCCTTTGGCAAAGTATCATAACATGTACTCTTGCCATGTGTATACAAGAAACAGTAGGCAACACTAGAATATTAACCATGATGTCAGTACAGAAAGGGAGATCTTTGACTAATGCAGCATTCGTGACCAAGTGGGAGGTGGGAATTTACAAGTTGTGAAGTCGTAAAAACTAGTTGGTTGCAATTTCCTGCTTTGAACTCGTCGAGAAACGCTGATTGACTAATGGCCAACAAGCTGCGAAAACCATAAACTAAAAGTATAGCTGTCACGCTTGTAAACAAATGATAGTGTTCAAAAACCATATTAATAGATTTTTTATAAATAATGTTTTGTTGCATTTAACTGCCGGAAATGCTATTTTCGAGTTTATATCCTTAGTAGATGATGTCAGCATGTAGGAGAAAGAGGAGCTCAGGATGGTGGACAAGTTTCCCACAAGTAATTACCAGTTGTAGGGCCGTTCAAGTGGATTTTTCCCAGTTGTATGTGGTAAATTCCCACTTCTCACTTGGTGACGAATGCAGCATTAAGCACAACTGAGTGCCCCCTACTACCCCCTGCCTTTGTAACTGTATCTGTCCCTTAGTGGTTTTAACAGTGACCAGTCTATGCTTGGCTCTTCTTTTGTTTTGTTCTTATGTTGAAGATTTTCTTTTTACATTTTCTTTTCTCAATGGGCAAACAATGAAATGTATTAACTGTTTGGTAAAGTTTTTAGTGCTTCGTTTTTTGAGCCTGAATATTTTATAACATGTTACAATGAAGATTGTAGTGTACAAATCCACATTTATAATATATAATATGTATGTTATGATGCAATAAAAATAAAGTAATGATTATATTATATTCACCTGCTTTTTTCTGTAAATAATGAGTATCAACACACTGCCAAAGGAAGGGGCCGGTCAAGGAAGTCCATAGTTGGCTGAAACTGAAAGTACGTAAAAAATGTAACATAAAAAATTACATGCAAAAAAAATTATATTTGAAATAGACAGTTATTTGCATTTTGTACATTCAATATCTACCTGCAATGTCGGGTAATGCATGCCTATCAGGGGACACTTTACTACAAGCAACTAATATGAATATTAATTTCCTCTAATACAGCAGACAAAGAAAGGTTGACCATTTCATTGACACTGGTAGGGTGCTTGTCGAAAACTGTATTCTGTATATCTGTATGGCATGGTCAATGAATAATCATACTCACATATGCTGTCTACCTATACTCAACTGATCACAGGTATACCAGTTTGCACAGAGTTAGAATACCTAAGATGATACCTACAGGCAGTGCTTGACTTGGACTTAAATAGGTGCCGATACTCATTTTGGGTGCCGGTACTGTTTATATACAGTTGCAGGAGCTCCACAATACTTTTGAGATAATATTATATAAGAGGAACAGGAGCTCAAGCAGTAGAACATTTGAGGTGCCGGTACTTAGCTCCTTTGGCAGTGTGAGGTCCTGCCCAAGTCAAGCACTGCCTTCACACCTACTTTCTGGAGGGTCATCAGTACTGTCTGCTGAAAACTGCATTCCCTCTCACTGCATGGGGCTGTCAATTAATGCTCATAAATGTTTCATGTGTGTATGCCTCAGTTATTATAAGACACAAAACACATAAACAGCTTGTGGAAAACATTTAAAATCAGAGCATTTTGCCATGGAAACCAATATAATGACATAACTCTGTGGTCACCCTTGACTGAACTGGCAAAAATAATTAATGATCTGAATTCACAAGTTCAAGGTAGGTACAACCCTTAACATATTCAGAATGAAAAGAGTCACAGTGACATCTACCTGCACTACAATTCAGTCACAGGTGTTGGGAGAGAGGGGACATAATGGGAACGCTGGCTTGTTATCAGAGAGGAAGAGGCAAAGCGAGAGTCTTTACTCTCTGCCAAAGAGGTCAATGAGAGAGTCGAATTTGGTCAACAAAAAAACAATGAATTTGCTACGTGAGGCTTATTTGATCCAATATAAGTTTGGTAATGGTTAGGTTGTTACGGGTGCACTGATATAATTGGATGCACGTAGCATTTCGGCAGAAAAAACATCAATTTTATATCCGAGTTGTGTCTATGGAGTTGTGACAGTTGTGCACACGCGTATCTGGCCTCTCATTGGCTAGAATGGTCCCACCTGATCTCGCCACCTCCCGCCTGCCTTCCATCTTTGAGGACATGTATTACCATTGTTAGAGCGGTCACTCGACTATCTTGGAAATATAATAGATACTATTTATTGTTATGCATTGTTTCCAGAGGGACAGAGTTTGTGGTTGGATAGACAGGAAGTTGCATATTTCACAGAAGGATGTAGCTAGCTAGCTAGCTAAAAGATAAACCTTTATATTGAAAAATAAATGCGTCTATGACTCTGTGGTGCAAAGACAACAATGTTATTTATGTGTTGAGTTGAAAACCAACGCGTTGGACCTGTTTGGTAACATTACTCGTCGTCGGGATCCAGAAATCAGGTAACGTTAGCTAGCTAAAATGCTATCCAAGTTAGCAGAGGTGTAAATAATCTTTACGTCGATTCTGTTGCAAAACGTTTACTCAGACGGAAAACCTAAACCAGGGTTTCTATTGGACAAATGCAGGTAGGTCCCTCCTCATTTCGTTCTGTTTGTTTCCGTTTGGTTGTTAAACGGTAAACGGTTTCCGTAATGAATACACCCCTGGTTAACTAGATTGCTAAATCCACTGCAGAAGCCAGCTAACATGCCACCTAATTTAACATATCACTGCGTAGCAGTCTTGACTCAGACACAATGTATTGGCACAGACATGCCTTCGTGGGTTGGGAGTTATGACCACATGTAACGGATGTGAAATGGCTACCTGGTTCGCGTCGGGGCGAGGGGATGTACTAAAGTTATACTGTTACATTGGTGCCGTGACCCGGATCACTGGTTGCTGCGGAAAACGAGGGGGGTATATAACGGATGTGAAATGGCTAGCTAGTTAGCGGGTACGCGCTAATAGCGTCTCAATCAGTTACGTCACTTGCTCTGAAACGTAGAAGTAGTGTTGCCCCTTGCTCTGCAAGGGCCGTGGCCTTTGTGGAGCGATGGGTAACGATGCTTCGTGGGCGACCGTTGTTGATGTGTGCAGAAGGTCCCTGGTTCGCGCCCGTGTCGGGGCGAGAGGACGGTTTAAAGTTATACTGTTACATTGATGCTGTTGACCCGGATCACCGGTTGCTGTGGAAAAGGAGGAGGTTGAAAGGGGGGTGAGTGTAACGGATGTGAAATGGCTAGCTAGTTAGCGGGTACGCGCTAGTAGCGTTTCAATCAGTTACGTCACTTGCTCTGAAACCTAGATGTATTGTTGCCCCTTGCTCTGCAAGGGCCGCGGCTTTTGTGGAGCGATGGGTAACGACGCTTCGTGGGTGTCAGTTGTTGATGTGTGCAGAGGGTCCCTGGTTCGCGCCCGAGGTCGGGGCGAGGGGACGTACTAAAGTTATACTGTTACACACAGTATGTGCCCAATTTGACTGGAGCGCAGAACGAGTTTCCCAAGGCTGGAGCTTCGGCCTTCTCCAGAGCTCACGCCTCTATCACACTGAGTGTTTTGCATTTTGGTACCAGTAGTACATTCATTTCCAATGGCACGCTGCGTTTGCCTTGCAGAATTGCGTTGCAGAGGCAGTTGTAGTACGTTCTGTGTGGCGCATACATTGGATTTATTGAACATATGCATCAAACTGTATGCGTAGACGGCTTGACAGAAATGGAAGTAGAAGCTGAATGTTGAACTTTTGTTGTTCACATATTCAGATGATAGTGCATACCATTTTGTGCAATAACACTGTCAGTGTGCCTGCCCTTCATGCATTTGTAGGCTACTTTTTTGACATTTTTATTTTTACTATTTGTTTTTTTGTAGGATTTTTTAAATCTTTGTATTTTTTTAAATCTTTTTTTGTTATTTTTGTAGGCTACTTGTGTGCTGCTATAGAGTACCAGGTCAAACAAGAAATGGTTCCAATTGTTTTTCCACCATTCATTTTTCCCATAGGGGATTTTAGTAGCACTTAAAATATAGGCTCATCATGCACAGAACGAGCAGTATGGCTGGTGGCATTGTTATGCTGGAGGGTCATGTCAGGATGAGCCTGCAGGAAGGGTACCACATGAGGGAGGAGGATGTCTTCCCTGTAACGCATAGCGTTGAGATTGCCTGCAATGACAACAAGCTCAGTCCGATGATGCTGTGACACACCGCCCCAGACCATGACGGACCCTCCACCTCCAAATCGATCCCGCTCCAGAATACAGGCCTCGGTGTAACGCTCATTCCTTTGACGATAAACGCGAATCCGACCATCACCCCTGGTGAGACAAAACCGCAACTCTTCAGTGAAGAGCATTTTTGGCCAGTCCTGTTCTGGTCCAGCGACGGTGGGTTTGTGCCCATAGGCAACGTTGTTGCCGGTGATGTCAGGTGAGGACCTGCCTTACTACAACAGGCCAACAAGCTCTCAGTCCAGCCTCTCTCAGCCTATTGCGGACAGTCTTGAGCACTGATAGACGGATTGTGCGTTCCTGGTGTAACTCAGGCAGTTGTTGCCGTCCTGTGCCTGTCCCGCAGGTGTGATGTTCGGATGTACCGATCCTGTGCAGGTGTTGTTACACGTGGTCTGCCAATGCGAGGGCGATCAGCTGTCCGTCCTGTCTCCCTGTAGCGCTGTCTTAGGCGTCTCACAGTACATACATTGCAATTTATTTCCCTGGCCACATCTGCAGTCCTCATGCCTCCTTGCAGCATGCCTAAGGCACGTTCACGCAGATGAGCAGGGGCCCTGGGCATCTTTCTTTTTGTGTTTTTCAGAGTCAGTAAAAGGCCTGTTTTAGTGTCCTAAGTTTTCATAACTGTGACCTTAATTGCCTACCATCGCTAAGCTGTTAGTGTCTTAACGACCGTTCCACAGGTGCATGTTCATTAACTGTTTATGGTTCATTGAATGAGCATGGGAAACAGTGTTTAAACCCTTTACAATGAAGATCTGTTAAGTTATTTGGATTTTTAAGAATTATCTTTGAAAGACAGGGTCCTGAAAAAGGGCAGTTTCTTTTTTTGTTGAGTTTATATTTGTAAAAATGACAATTACAGCAATACTG
Source organism: Salvelinus alpinus (assembly GCF_045679555.1). Classification (NCBI taxonomy): domain Eukaryota; kingdom Metazoa; phylum Chordata; class Actinopteri; order Salmoniformes; family Salmonidae; genus Salvelinus; species Salvelinus alpinus. The sequence goes on from NC_092123.1 coordinate 10,218,701, forward strand.
AATGAACACTTTTATGTTTAACTTAATATAATACATAAATAAAATCAATTTAGTCTCTAAATAATGAAACATGTTCAATTTGGTTTAAATAATGCAAAAACAAAGTGTTGGAGAAGAAAGTAAAAGTGCAATATGTGCCATGTAAAAAAGCTAACGTTTAAGTTCCTTGCTCAGAACATGAGAACATATGAAAGCCGGTGGTTCCTTTTAACATGAGTCTTCAATATTCCCAGTTAAGAAGTTTAAGGTTGTAGTTATTATAGGAATTATAGGACTATTTCTCTCTATACCATTTGTATTTCATATACCTTTGACTATTGGATGTTCTTATAGGCACTATAGTATTGCCAGCCTAATCTCGGGAGTTGATAGGCTTGAAGTCATTAACAAGCATTGTGAAGAGCTGCTGGCAAACGCAGGAAAGTGCTGTTTGAATGAATGCTTACGAGTCTGCTGCTGCCTATCACCACTCAGTCAGACTGCTCTATCAAATATCAAATCATAGACTTAATTATAATATAATAAACACACAGAAATACAAGCCTTAGGTCATTAATATGGTCAAATCCGGAAACTATCATTTCGAAAACAAAACGTTTATTCTTTCAGTGAAATACGGAACCGTTCCGTATTTTATCGAACGGGTGGCAACCCTAAGTCTAAATATTGCTGTTACATTGTACAACCTTCAATGTTATGTAAAAATCGGGCAAATTAATTACGGTCTTTGTTAGGAAGAAATGGTCTTCACACAGTTCGCAACGAGCAAGGCGGCCCAAACTGCTGCATATACCCTGACTCTGCTTGCACTGAACGCAAGAGAAGTGACACAATTTCCCTAGTTAATATTACCTGCTAACATGAATTTAATTGAACTAAATATGCAGGTTTAAAAATATATACTTGTGTATTGATTTTAAGAAAGGCATTGATGTTTACGGTTAAGTACATTGGTGCAACAACAGTGCTTTTTTTCGCGAATGCGCTTTTGTTAAATCATCACCTGTTTGGCGAAGTTGAAGTAGGCTGTGATTCGATTATAAATTAACAGGCACTGCGTTGATTATATGCAATGTAGGACAAGCTAGTTAAACTAGTAATATCATCAACCATGTGTAGTTAACTAGTGATTATGTGAAGATTGATTGTTTTTTATAAGATAAGTTTAATGCTAGCTAGCAACTTACCTTGGCTCCTTGCTGCACTCGCATAACAGTGCACTCGTGGATTGCAATGTAATCGGCCATAATTGGCATCCAAAAATGCAGATTGCCGATTGTTATGAAAACTTGAAATCAGCCCTAATTAATCGGTCAACCTCTAGTGTCTTGTACACCATAATTATTATACAATTGACCAGTCGACTAAATGGGATCAGCCCTAGTCCACATCTAAAGAATCATTGTGGAAAAGACACATATCCCGAAAGCATGATGGTGTACTACCTGCACATGCTAACAGAAAGGAACAAGGTGGGTAGCTAACTGGCATTGTATCCAAGGATTTATAAACTAAAAACCTCTTTCAAGGAGCTTTCTGTTTTATAGGGTTATTTAGCCTAAAAATCTTTAGGCCCACCTATAGAAAAGGGAAAAAACACTCTCTGTAAATCAAATCAAACTGTATTTGTCACATGCGCCGAATACAACAAGAGTAGACCATACTGTGAAATGCTTACTTACAAGCCCGTAACTAACAGTGCAGTTCAAGAAGAGTTAAGAAAATATTTACCAAATAAACTAAAGTAAAAAATAATAAAAAGTAACTCAATAAAATAGCAAGGCTATATACAGGGGGTACCGGTACTGTGTCAATGTGCAGGGGTGCATGTTATCCGAGGTAATTTGTACATGTAGTTGGGGGTGAAGTGACAGCATAGATAATAAAGCACCTGTAGCAGCAGTGTTAAAAAGAAATGGGGGGGTCAATGTAAATTATCAGGTGGCCATTTGATTAATTGTTCAGCAGTCTTATGGCTTAAGGATATAAGCTGTTAAGGAGCCTTTTGGTCCTAGACTCGGCGCTCCGGTACCGCTTGCCGTGCAGTAGCAGAGGAAACAGTCTATGACTTGGGTGACTGGAGTCTCGGACAATTTTTTGGCCTTTCCTCGGACACCGCCTATTATATAGCTCCTGGGTGGCAGGAAACTTGGCCCCAGTAATGTACTGGGCCGTACACACTACGCTCTGTAGCGCCTTACTGTCAGATGCCGAGCAGTTTCCATAACAGGCTGTGATGCAACCGGTCAGGATGCTCTCGATGGTGCAGCTGTAGAACCTTTTGAGGATCTGGGGACCCATGCCAAATCTTTTCAGTCTCCTGAGGGGGAAAAGGTGCTGTCGTGCCCTCTTTACGACTGTCTTGGTGTGTTTGGACCATGATAATTTGTTGGTGATGTGGACACCAAGGAACTTGAAACTCTCGACCCTACAGCCCCGTCCACAATCAGCTCCTTTGTCTTGCTCACATTGAGGGAGAGGTTGTTGTCCTGGCACCACACTGCGCCGAGAGGGTGTTCTCCGCTGCTGGCCTGCTCTCCAGGCACCATCTCATAAGCCTGAAGCCACAGACTCTGTAGACTGAGCCTAGTAAGGCATATTTAGTTTCATTTAATTGTAAGTATTTCACAGTCTAAATGCACAATTTATAGACTAATGATTTAATACAACAAAATGTTTAAATGCTGAGCGCTTAATGTTCCAGCAAACCTAGTGTGTCGCACCCGCAAATGCTTCACAATTGATTTATTTGTAGGTTATTGCCTTGAAATAATAGGCTCAACTCCATTCACATATTATGGTTACGACCAAGTTCGAGTTAACGTTAGAGAGAAACTAGATAGCTAGGAGAAGATAGCCTTGCTAGTTAGCTGTGACTTTCAGTTAAAGCTGTCATTCACATGAACATTGGAGTGTTAGCTAACTATTTAGCTAACTAAAGTTAGTATAAATATGCATGTGGAATTAACCAGCAACTATTCATGTTCATAATACGCTCCCACGTGTGAATGAATTAGACCAGCTAATGTCAGTCAACCACTAGCCCTTGATCATGACTCAGTTCCATTACATTATACATAAGAGTCAAGGCATCTTCTGTAGGGGGAGTTTTGTTAAGAGCCACGAAGCTCAATCTGAACATTAACATGGAGCACTTGTGGTATGATTTCGGAACCATAATGACCTTATCTTTCATATCTCTTATGGCTGAGATCGGCTAAGATCCCGTTAACGGGATCACTTACCTTTGATGATCTTCATCAGAATGCACTCCCAGGAATCCCAGTTCCACAATAAATGTTTGTTTTGTTCGCTAAAGTCCATAATTTATGTCCTAATACCTCCTTTTTGTTCGCGTGTTGAGTTCACAAATCCAAACTCACGACGCGCGAATGTTCAGACGAAAAGTTCAAAAAGTTATATCACAGTTTGTAGAAACATGTCAAACGATGTATAGAATCAATCTTTAGGATGTTTTTAACATAAATCTTCAATAATGTTCCAACCGGAGAATTCCTTTGTCTTTAGAATTGCAATGGAACGCAGGTCGCTCTCACGTGAGCGTGCGTGATCAGCTCATGCCACTCTGGCAGACCCCTGACTCAATCAGCTCTCCTTCCCCCCCTCCTTCACAGTAGAAGCATCAAACAAGGTTCTAAAGACTGTTGACATCTAGTGGAAGCCTTAGGAAGTGCAATATGACCCCATAGACACTGTATATTCGATAGGCAATGACTTGAAAAACTACAAACCTCAGATTTCCCACTTCCTGGTTGGATTTCTTCTCTGGTTTTTACCTGCCATATGAGTTCTGTTATACTCACAGACATCATTCAAACAGTTTTAGAAACTTCAGAGTGTTTTCTATCCAAATCTCCTAATAATATGCATATATTAGCAACTGGGCCTGAGTAGCAGGCAGTTTACTCTGGGCACCTTATTCATCTAAGCTACTCAATACTGCCCCCAGCCATAAGAAGTTTTAAGCTATCTAGCATGCTCTGAACAACTGTGTGTAAGCGTAACTCGGGAAGTGTAGTTGAAGTGTAGTTTCATCGGATGGAGGCACTCTTAGCTGGAATGGATCTGTGCAAAACTGCTACAGTAAGTGTATCTTTTATTTGAAGGATTCTTTCTCGCTGATGAAAGATAAGGGCCATGTATTTCGAAAGCAGTATCGCAAGCGATGATTATGGACGTTTCTAAACGTTAAAACACAGATTGTAGTTCACATGAGAGTGGCGGGTGAAGCCAATGGCTGAAAACGGTAGGAAGAAGGCAGAATGCCACCTACTAGTCCATAAACATCTAGGTCATTTAAAAAATAGATTGTTATTTATTTAACTAGGCAAGTCAGTTAGGAAGAAATTCTTATTTACAATGACGATCAAACCCGGACGATGCTGGGCCAATTGTGCGCTGCCCTATGGTACTCCCAATCACGGAATGTGATACAGCCTGGAATCGAACAACTGTAGTGACGCCTCTTGCACTGAGATGCAGTGCCTTAGACCGCTGCACCACCATTTCTCATGCCCAGTAGCTTGCCGGAAGATACCGACCGTTACGCTTGTTTACACTGAGCTGCACTGGGGTCAGAATGCGATCCTGGTTACATTAAGACACAGTGGAGCCGGCGTGAGATATGGGTCGGAAAACGTACCGTAATGTAGGGATGGGATATGCCTCTGTACTCCAGGTTTTAGTTACTGCTTCATCGAAAAGATTAAAATACTGTTAGTTTTCCAGGAAAACAGCTCTTTTCGTCTTCCCGCAGCAATTTGGAATGGCAGTGTCAGCCAATCAGCTCCTTTGTTGTTGAACATGACGTGGTCGTCACTTGCCCGCCTATTTCTACCATTTCTTAAAATTTTAAAGCTAACCCTAACCACACTGCTAACATTATGCCTAACCATAACCTTAAATTAAGACCAAAAAGCAACAAAAAAAATCATGAATTTTTACGAGATAGGCCATTTTGACTTTGTGTGGTTTTTACTAGTTACCACAGCCACAATGTGCCAATCTATAATGCCTGCTGTGGCTACTGCTAGCTGGCACGATGACAAAAAGGGCAGTAATGAATACACCCCAGGTAGTTTGGGTCCTGGATGCTGATTGGCTGAAAGCTTTGGTATATCAGACAATATACCACAGGTATGATGAAAAATTACTTGTTTACTGTTCTAATTGTGTTGGTAACCAGTTTATACACTGAACAAAAATAGAAACGCAAACATGTTAAGTGTTGGTCCCATGTTTCATGAGCTGAAATAAAAGATCCCAGAAATGTTATATACGCACAAAAAAGCTTTTTTCTTTAAAATGTTGTGCACAAATTAGTTTTTTGCCAAGATAATCCATCCACCTGACAGGTGTGGCATATCAAGAAGCTGATTAAACAGCATGATCATTATTACACAGGTGCACCTTGTACTGGGGACAATAAAAGGACACTTTAAAAGGTGCGGTTTTGTCACACAACACAATGCCACAGATTTCTCGTTTTGAGGGAGCGTGCAATTGGCTTGCTGACTGCAGAAATGTCCACCAGAGCTGTTGCCAGAGAATTTAATGTTAATTTCTTTACCATAACCGCCTCCAACATCGCTCAAAATGTCCCACTTCTTCCATGGCCTGCATACTCACCAGACATGTCACCCATTGAGCATTTTTGGGATGCTCTGGATCGACGTGTATGACAGCATGTTCCAGTTCCCGCCAATACCCAGCAACTTTGCACAGCCATTGAAGAGGAGTGGCACAACATTCCACAGGCCACACTCAATAGCCTGATAAACTCAATACAAAGGACATGTGTCGTGCAAGATACTGATACTGACTGTCAATAGAAAGGATATGTCACACCAGATACTGACTGGTTTTCTGATCCACGCCCCTTATTTTTTTTTTAAGGTATCTGTGACCAACAGATGCATATTTGTATTCCCAGTCATGTGAAATCCATAGATTAGCACCTAATGCATTTATTTCAATTGACTGATTTCCTTATATGATCTTTATAACTCAGTAAAATCTTTGAAATTGTTGCATTTATATTTTTGTTCAGTATAATAGCAATAAGGCAATTCGTGGCTAAGACCAGCCCTTAGCTGTGGTATATTGACCATATACCACACCTCCTTGGGCCTTATTGCTTAAATATACCACACCTAAGGGCTGTTCTTATGCACTGCACGGAAGCGGAGTGCCTTGATACAGCCCTTAGCAATGGTATATTGGCCATATACCCCCGAGGTGCCTTATTGCTATTATAAGTCAGTTATCAACAAAATGTAACTAAACAGGTAGGTTTGTGTCATACCCATGGTATATTGTCTGATATACACACTGCTGGAATGCTGTTTCAGCCAATCAGCATTCATGACTCAAACTACACTATTTAGCTAACTAGTTACAGTAGTATGTATCTGAAGAGTTTAGAGAATCACCTTCAAAGTACTAGCCTAAATATTTTTTTTATTAAACGTAATAAATTCATAACTCAAAATGACCATTGGAGAAAAGAAGATAGATCTTCTCACATCCCCCAAATAACAATTACACTGAAAACCAGATGGGGGTTGTCAGTGCCCTGGCTGTCTACCATTTCAGTTTCAAAACTGACCAGATGGCACATTGCCTGCCCCAAACCAGTGTTGCCAACTTAGCGACTTTGTTGCTGTATTTAGCGAGTATTCAGACCCCTCTAGCGACACATTTTCAAAAAAGCGGCTAGCGACAAATCGAGCGACTTTTTCTGGTGTTATTGGAGACTTTTGGAGACTCTGACGTGATAGCACGTATCATTCTTACTCTTCTCAACAAGCAGCGGGTGCTGCCGTGGGCCCCACCCCTGTCCCAAAGCACTCACAGGCGGCCCAGTACTCGCTCAGCAGTCCCTCCCAGCTGCAGTCAGGGCAGGAGATGTTCACCCCTCCACGTCCAGACTGCAAATGGTTCGCACATGCGGGAAGCCGCCGCTGGCTGATACCGCCCTGGCTTACATTCAGGGCGGGATGTAAATGTAAAAAACTCAACTAAAAAACAAAAAATAATTTAAAAAAATAAAAAACTAAGTAACTCCGCCAGAGTGTCTCTTTTGGGTCACTTTTGCCAGTCCCAGGCCCGGATAAAAGAGGGTTGGAATTGTGACATTACAAAAAAACAAGAAATCTACAGAAGAAAGTTCATTTGTAGTTCTAAACATATTTAGGGTGTTTTTTATTCACTTTTTGTCTCTCCCACGACGTTATTCCTCCCCTCTACAAAGTCCATCACAATTACATGCACATGGCCAATTATGCAAATTAGGTGATGACGTCATTTAGCGACTTTTGGGACAGCCAATAGCTACTTTCCTTACTGAGGAGTTGATAACACTGACCCAAACTCCAACAGGTATTTATGGACGCCGTTTGGGTCTTTGCGTGTCAAAAAAGACGACATCAAATAAGCTTTTAATTTGATGCGCCAATTAGCCAAATTCTATTATACAATGTTGTGCGTGCTGAATTTGCATGCGCAACTAAGCCAAGTGCCACCACCTAAGGTCAGTAGCACTGTCAATACTGTAAAACAAACAATCAAAAAACAATTGGGCTACAAAGAAGCGCACACACACCGGCCACAATGTGTTTACAATACTGCGTTGGTAATAAGCCATTATTTGTTAGACCGAATGAAAAAACATGTGTGAGCATTTAAAAGAACAAGCAGAATCACAAATGTTCGCTAGGTTGTACGACATTTTCCCCGACATGCAACCATCCCAGAGGCAGGGGAGAAAGGATGGTTCTGGTTCTGTCTGCCTGCCAACCACATCCCAAGCAGTTTCACCTGATTAATCCTGCTGGTTCTGTCTGCCTGCCAACCACATCCCAAGCAGTTTCACCTGATTAATCCTGCTGGTTCTGTCTGCCTGCCAACCACATCCCAAGCAGTTTCACCTGATTTAATCCTAGCTAGTCGAAATACAGAATAATAATCAAGCGTTTTGTCAACGTTGATAACAGTTTGGAAACTGGAGGTAGGCTGTCGCCCTACTGCGTTGACTTCGGTTTGCAGTATGACAAAGTCAATCACAAATGTCTTTGATACAGATGTTATTAGCAACTTCTGGGGTAGCTAGCTAAGTAGCTTTAGCCTGGTACTTAGCTAGAACCAATACAACCAGCCAGGAAAAATAATCAGAAACTGCAATCATTTTCAATATTCTTAGCAATGATTTAGGAATATATGTGACTACGTATTAGCTAGCCAGCCACTTGTTGTTCTATTGAAATCGAACTTCAGTTCATGAAAATAACTAGCTAACAAACTAAACAAGCTAGTCAGCTACCTAGCACTGTTGCCCCGAACTAGCGTTATAAGCAGCGAGCTAGCTTAATCTCGCTAGTGTGGCTTGACCGGGTCCGACCATCATCAAACAAATACGATTTGTTTTATAAATTAGGGGTATTTTAAGATGATGACACTTATCTAGATGGTTAGCTAGCTAACTATACAATGTTTCGGGGGGGGAGAACATTGTTTGCATCCATCAGCTAGTTAGCTTTTTTTCTGCCCAGTACTGTCCCAGAGTTTGGGGAAGTGTGTCTGTCTCGTGCGGCAGGTGCAAGAGACAACTTTATCAGCATCAGAGCACGTGTCGGTGAATCGCTGTGACATATGAAATACGAGTGATGTTGTAATCAATGTGTAATAACGACATAAAACAATTATGAACGTGTTAAATTATTATGTGACGTGCAGTCATATTAAGGTCCTGATTGGTCAACAAGTTTATTTGGTGTGTCAAATAGTGTTATTTGACGTATCTTTTATGACACGCAAAGACCCAAACGTCATTCCATACTAATCTCATAAAACGTCTCAATCTCACACTATGTGTACTTCTAATTTGAAGCCTTTATACCTAATCTTTCACATTGTCTGGTTGCATAGATGTTTTCAGGAGTTTGCAGATTTGCATGTTGCCATAATAAATTCAGATAACTTAACCTTGTAAATTTGGTTAACCTTGTAATTAGTGCCAGTGGGTCATATAATTATATAGTCCTTGTTCCTCTAAAGAGGAGTTGACTAACAAATGTGTTTGTTAGGAATATCTTTGTCAGTAGAAATACCATTTAGGATACATAGTGATATTGTTTTTCCACACTCCACAGCATTCAACACGTTTGAAACCCACCCTCTTCCCCACTGCTTGGAATGCCAGAGATATTTAGAAGCCATGTTTGCTCTTGGATGGGGAGAGAAGGGTGAAACGTCACTTATAGAGGAAGACGTAATGTGGAACTGTGAAATTATGTTGTCTAGAATATGAATTGGATTTAGTCACTGCCTGTGGCATTTACTTATTCAGATCAGGTTTATTATCCCACCAGGGGGAAATTAATTTGGTCATGTGCCTAAAAAGACGTACATAAAACAATATAATTCATTTAAAGTGCAATAGCTACACATTTCAATAAAATTGCAATATGTTGTGTACTCAAGGGACTATTTATTGTCTGTTGGAATAAAAGATTCCCCATTTCTTTCTTTTTTGATTTTCTTTTGAAGAAGTCTCTTTCCCCTTGTCCGGCTGCTGCTGTGACTGAATTTTGAGTGAATGGGATTAGTACTGTCCTGTAAAATGCTGTCAAGTTTTAGGAGGATGAGTTTTGTGTACAGGTTGGTGGCTGATTCATGATCTATACCAATTATCCTTCCTGCCGTCCTAATCAAGCGCTGACGTTTGACTTGGTCTTGCACTCGCATGTTTCCAAACACGCATATCAGACCAAAGGACAGCACACTCTGCAGGACAGATTTATAGAACATTTGTAAGATATGGCAGTCAACATTAAAATGGTTCAGTTTGCGTTAAAAAAAAAAACTTTGCAAAGGCACAGTCATTGGATTTCAGCTTGTCTATTTCGATTCCCAGGTACTTATATGTGGTCACTCTATCGACTGATTTCCCATTGATCTTCGTAGGGGGTAGTGGAGTTCTATTCCTTCAGAAATCAATTTCCATCTCTTTGTTTTCTTAATGTTAATTTCAAGAAAGTTCTCTGCACACCACTGGATGAATTTAGCTGTTTCTCTGTCAAAACCTTGAAGAGAGGCTTGGTCTGAGTGGAGGAAACCCACAACAGCGATGTCATCTGCATATTAAAAGAAATGTGTGGGCTGCGTCAGAGGTTTGACAATCGTTTGTGTACAGCTGCCGTATTTACCATTCTAGGTGTAGAGATGACGGATTTAAACTTCACTTGTTGAGTACGGTTCACAAGGAAACTATTAATTCACTTGCTCAGTAGAGAGTTGACACCCAAATTCACCAGCTTGTCCACCAGTAGGTGGGGTTGGATGGTGTTATTTATTTATTTCACCTTTATTTAACCAGGTAGTTGAGAATAAGTTCTCATTTACAACTGCGACCTGGCCAAGATAAAGCAAAGCAGTGCAACACAATCAACAACAGAGTTACACATGGAACAAACAAGCGTACAGTCAATAACACAATAGATTAAAAAAATAAATAAGTCTATATACAGTGTGTGCAAATGGCGTGAGGGGGTAAGGCAATAAATAGACCATAGTAGCAAGTAATTACAATTTAGCAAATTAACACTGGAGTGATAGATGTGCAGATGATGATGTGCAAGTAGAAATACTGGTGTGCAAAAGAGCAGAAAAGTACATCAAAACAATATTGGGATGAGGTAGGTAGATTGGATGGGCTATTTACAGATGGGCTATGTACAGCTGCAGCGATCGGTTAGCTGCTCGGATAGCTGATGTTTAAAGTTAGTGAGGGAAATATAAGTCTCCAGCTTCAGCGATTTTTGCAATTCGTTCCAGTCATTGGCAGCAGAGAACTGGAAGGAAAGGCAGCCAAAGGAGGTGTTGGCTTTGGGAATGACCAGTGAGATATACCTGCTGGAGCGCATGCTACGGGTGGGTGTTGTTATCGTGACCAGTGAGCTGAGATAAGGCGGAGCTTTACCTAGCAAAGACTTATAGATTACCTATAGCCAGTGGGTCTGGCGACGAATATGTAGCGAGGGCCAGCCGATTTAGAGCATACAGGTCGCAGTGGTGGGTGGTATATGGGGCTTTGGTGACAAAAACGGATGGCACTGTGATAGACTGCATCCAGTTTGCTGAGTAGAGTGTTGGAGGCTATTTTGTAAATGACATCGCCGAAGTCGAGGATCGGTAGGATGGTCAGTTTTACTAGGGTATGTTTGGCGGCGTGAGTGAAGGATGCTTTGTTGCGGAATAGAAAGCCAATTCTAGATTTAATTTTGGATTGGAGATGTTTAATATGAATCTGGAAGGAGAGTTTACAGTCTAGTCAGACACCTAGGTATTTTTAGTGTCCACATATTCTAAGTCAGAACCGTCCAGAGTAGTGATGCTAGTCGGCGGGCGGGTGCGGGCAGTGATCGGTTGAAGCTATTTTACTAGCGTTTAAGAGCAGTTGGAGGCCACGGAAGGAGTGTTGTATGGCATTGAAGCTCGTTTGGAGGTTTGTTAACACAGTGTCCAAAGGGCCAGATGTATACAGAATGGTGTCGTCTGCGTAGAGGTGGATCAGGGAATCACCCGCAGCAAGAGCGACATCTTTGATATATACAGAGAAAAGAGTCGGCCCGAGAATTGAACCCTGTGGTACCCCCATAGAGACTGCCAGAGGTCCGGACAACAGGCCCTCCGATTTGACACACTGAACTCTGTCTGAGAAGTAGTTGGTGAACCATGCGAGGCAGCCATTTGAGAAACCAAGGCTGTTGAGTCTGCCGATAATAATACAGTGATTGACAGAGTTGAAAGCCTTGGCCAGGTCGATGAAGACAGCTGCACAGTACAATATTTTATCGATGGCGGTTATGATATCGTTTAGTACCTTGAGCGTGGCTGAAGTGCACCCGTGACCGGATTGCACAGCGGAGAAGGTACGTGGGATTCGAAATGGTCAGTGATCTGTTTATTAACTTGGCTTTCGAAGACTTTAGAAAGGCAGGGCAGGATGGATATAGGTCTCTAACAGTGTGGGTCTAGAGTGTCACCCCCTTTGAAGAGGGGGATGACCGCGGCAGGTTTCCAATCTTTAGGGATCTCAGACGATACGAAAGAGAGGTTGAACAGATAGGGGTTGCAATAATTTCGGCAGATCATTTTAGAAAGAGAGGGTCCAGATTGTCTAGCCCAGCTGATTTGTACGGGTCCAGGTTTTGCAGCTCTTTCAGAACATCTGCTATCTGGATTTGTGTGAAGGAGAAGCTGGGGAGGCTTGGAGCTGTTGGCTTGGGTTGGGGTAGCCAGGAGGAAAGCATTGCCAGCCGTAGAGAAATGCTTGTTGAAATTCTCGATTATCGTGGATTTATCGGTGGTGACAGTGTTACCTAGCCTCAGTGCAGTGGGCAGCTGGGAGAAGGTGCTTTTGTTCTCCATGAACTTTACAGTGTCCCAGAACCTTTTTGAGTTAGAGCTACAGGATGCAAATTTATGTTTGAAACAGCTAGCCTTAGCTTTCCTAACTGCCTGTCTATATTTGTTCCTAACATCCCTGAACAGTTGCATATCGCGGGGACTATTCGATGCTATTGCAGTCCGCCACAGGAAGTTATTGTGCTGGTTGAGGGCAGACAGGTCTGGAGTGAACCAAGAGCTATATCTATTCCTAGTTCAACATGTTTTGAATGGAGCATGCTTATTTAAGATGGTGAGGAAGGCACTTTTAAAGAATAACCAGGCATCCTCTACTGACGGGATGAGGTCAATGTCATTCCAGGATACCCTGGCCAGGTCGATTAGAAAGGCCTGTTCGCTGAAGTGTTTTAGGGAGCGTTTGACAGTGATGAGGGGTGGTCGTTTAGATAGGACAGTGGTGTGGGGCCTGATCACCTCCATGAAAGCACTGTAACAAAGCGTTTTAAAACGTTGAGCAACGGAAAGTAAAAATTTTCATTTTATCAGACCAATCCAGGCACTCCCAGTTTCCATCTGCTTTCTTCCATTTTGTTGACTATTGAACACGACCCAGGCCCTTCCTCATTGCTGGACCCATCACAGCAGCTGAGCTTCTCCACCCAATCCCCCCATATAAATGGATGGTGATTTATCCAAGGTGCTGCTGCAAGAGGACTAATCAGTGCTAATCTGTTCTGGGCCAGATTAGCGCGTTGTTATCCTACATCTCTCATTTTCCTCTCTCTACAAAGGAGGCTCCTTCTGTGTTCCCTCTGTTTGAACACTTTTCAACCAGTGTGTCTTGATTATTGTTCTCGTCTCGTGGGGATCTGGTGCGAAGCCGTCGCCGACTAGCTCTTTCGTTTCTCACCTGAGTTGCTTTCCTGTTGCGCAGATGGACGCTCCCTCCTCATCCTCCTCTTTTCCTTGGGATTTAGTGTTCATGCTGTCATCATAATTTGTCTCCTATGCGTATTAGCATGAGTCTCAGGCACCGTGGACACTGACTCCTCCTCGTCCTCCTCTTAAAACGCTTTGGAGATTTTCATCTCTTTTTCTTTTCCGTGATCCTTTTTTCTTTCCTTTGGGGGGGGGGGGATAATCAAGGAGGGGGGTGAGGATGCTGAACCAGGGGGCCGTGATGCTCTTTACAGGGCTGTGTGGGGCACTGGTGGTGCTGGCGATCGCCTACTATACCTACTGGTAAGTCCTGTTGAGGGAGCAGTCGAGGATCGCGCCAGAACTTATAAGAACTTTATAGACATGACTGGTACGTTTGTTGACTCCAACTGCGTGAGGCTGTGGGCAACCACAAACTATCAATTAAAATCTATTCAACTGCCTGACTCTGGTTTTAGTAGACTGGGCTTGGTTGGTTGTTGACTTCTGTGGGTTTGTCTTATTTGTTCAGACGTGGCTCGGGAACTTCTGCTGCGTAACATCTTGGCCAAGTTTAGCCTGTTTTGGCCTTCGGAAGGACAATGGAGGCCAGGTTGTTTCTCCCTGTTAATCAGTTTAGCCCTGAGTGGCTATTGCTAATCTCTGCCACATCCCACATCCAATCAGGCCTTGTGTGTGTGTGTGTGTGTGTGTTTACCCTTGCATACTTGGTAGCCTGCTAAATGGCATTAACCTGGTACATAATCAATGGCAATTTACATCCTTTGCCTGCCATGTAGGCTAGGCCAGGGGTTGTAAATCTTTTCTGTTTCAAGACTCACTGAAACGCTTAAACAAATATATGGGGACCCACTACATCAGAAATCCCATTAAGACACTTATAAAAATGACATTTCACAATGTGTTAATGCCTACATACATACTATATGTGAGATGTTTGTAGTTGTATCTACTGAAATCTGCCTTCGGAAATGTTTGGGTAAATCATCAAATAACACGATGACTCCATCTGGTCTCAAACTAATAGACAAGCAGCCTATACAAGCACCATGCCCATAGAAAGCAAGAGATGCGTTGAGAGACAACTGAACATCCCCAAAATGTCTAGGCCTGTGTATAGACTTTAAAAAAACAAACACGTGTTCTATTTCTTCCACTCAATTTAGTTCAGTGATTAGAATAGTGTGTGTCGGGGGGAGACGAAAGCTGGACGTGGTCTCCCCCACCCTCCTTATACCTGGGAAAAATTGTAGCTGAACTTTTTTAACCTCTTTGTGTGCGTGTGTGTCACTCAGTTCGTTGGCCCAGTATTGACGGCCAGCCATTCGTCTGAGGGGATCAGGTGATGGCAGACATCCCCACCCCCCCCTCCCTCTCCCCATCCCCCCTCACCAGGCAGCGCTTTGGCAGGCAGGCTGAGGGAGCGTCTCCCTCTCCTTTTGTCTCTCTCTCCTTTTTGTTCTGTGTGGGGACAAGTTTCCCACTCTGCTAATGGACGGCCTTGTGAGATGTCATTAGTCTCTTAGGCAAGACTCCGAAGTTCACCCATGTTTACTGAGGAGCGCTGGTGTTTCTCGAGCTCTTTTTCCCACTATTTGTAATTCTCACTCTGTTCCTGTCTGTGGGCAAAGCGAAGGCTTCACACTTTGACAAAACTACTTGCTCTCTCTTCCAGAACAAGGTTAGTGGTATTTATGCTCATTTCCCAGGGGCTATTGGTGTGAATGGGATGTTATTTTACGAATATTGACATCGTTGGACGATGGAATTACTAGTCAAAGAAAAAATGTCTCCGTGTTAACTCAATCACCTGTTTGACTGTGAACTGATGCTCCTACTGTAGAGAAATAGATAGGCTATACCGGTAGTTAAAATGTTAAGCATGCATGCTATTATCTCCTTGCAGATGCCAGACGCACTGTATCAACTGTTCGTATTATAATTAAACTGTTTGCAGAGTTGATATTGCCGGCTACAGTTTTTACGTTTGACCGCCGTGGTTGTTTGGTGAAGGAAGCAGTCCAACGCATTGCAACCTGATGTCAATGTGGGGGAAAAGCTGAAGTTTGATAGCCTATACCAAAGATCAGTATCCGTAGAGAATGTCACCCGCCTTTGTGGATGTCTGCTTGATTCTTGAGTTTCGGGAAAAGGACGTTTTCTTTCCTTCAGCGCTATCTGCAGGAAACGACCTTCATTTAATGGGCCATTTAAAACATGAGACCTACACCACACCCTGTTATGCCTTGGCTGTATGGCATCTATCACAACTCCTCAGGACAGTGAAATTAGAACAGAACCTTGAACTATTGAGAAAGTGGATTGGGAAATCCTAGTCAGCCCACGGAGAAATATGCACACGTGTCACTGTGCTTGCTCAACAGTATAGCTTCCTTCCTCACAAGTCCTTACTGACCCTTGATCTCAGATCCTCTGCTTCTCAAACACAAGTGACCCGCGCTTGACTACGCTGTTGAAAAGATAGCAGTTCGAAAGTACAGGTGGAGACGTTTCAAGCTGGGGAATGAGGTTATGAATCCAACTCGATTACACTCACACCTCCTAAACTCACGCCACAGTGACCCCAGTCGTTGAGCAGAGTGCAGCTGTAGATCTGGGTCAATGCACCACGACTGCCCGTTTGACAGTGTCTTAGCCAACTATAGCTAGCATATAGCTAGCAGTTTGATAGCTTGAAATGTCTCCACCCACGTTAAGTAGTGAGGTTATGAATCCAACTCCGTTACACACGCACACACACACACACACAGGAGGGTGAGAGTTAGTGTGTTCAGAGGGACCAAGTCTATGTTCTCTCAGCCCTATGTTCCCTCAGTTCCCACAGCCCTATGTTCCCACAGCCCTATGTTCCCTCAGTTCCCACAGCCCTATGTTCCCTCAGTTCCCACAGCCCTATGTTCCCTCAGTTCCCACAGCCCTATGTTCCCTCAGTTCCCACAGCCCTATGTTCCCTCAGTTCCCACAGCCCTATGTTCCCTCAGTTCTCACAGCCCTATGTTCCCTCAGTTCTCACAGCCCTATGTTCCCTCAGTTCTCACAGCCCTATGTTCCCACAGCCACAGCCCTCTGTTCCCACAGCCACAGCCCTCTGTTCCCACAGCCACAGCCCTCTGTTCCCACAGCCCTCTGTTCCCACAGCCCTCTGTTCCCACAGCCCTATGTTCCCTCGGTTCCCACAGCCCTACGTTCCCTCGGTTCCCACAGCCCTATGTTCCCACCTATGTTCCCGCGGTTCCCACAGCCCTCGGTTCCCACAGCCCTATGTTCCCTCGGTTCCCACAGCCCTATGTTCCCTCGGTTCCCACAGCCCTCGGTTCCCACAGCCCTATGTTCCCTCGGTTCCCACAGCCCTATGTTCCCTCGGTTCCCACAGCCCTATGTTCCCTCGGTTCCCACAGCCCTCGGTTCCCACAGCCCTATGTTCCCTCAGCCCTATATTTGAGTAGATGCTGGTCAGATACATGTTGTTTTTTTATCTCAGAAAATGCCTTTTTGGGCTGCTGGAATATTGACAAAAGGTCAAGGTCATAGTGATTAAACAATTCAGTGGGTTCCAACAATAAGCATTGGTGCCAACATTGATTGAAATTGGTTCAGTGGGTACTGAGGTTACTCAAGTCCACGCTCTGTGGGTGGGACCTCCTGTGGAGTTGGTACAGCTGGCCTGTAGCACACACACACACACAGCCATTGATTTGACTCTTTCTAGGATGTGATTTGACAAAAACAGTGTGACTTTGACTTAATGCTCATTCTGTTATTAGGCCACTGTAGTTATCACTGTTTTAGGATGGGTTCGGTATAGCTTTGGAAAGTAGCCTATTTTATTATTGAGATTGGACATAGGAATTGGGGCACAGTAGGTGACATTTCTGTAGTGGATACAGTATTACTAATTCTGTAGTATTACTAATGATAGTAATATGTGGAAGGGAGTGGAGTGATGCAGGGCTGCTGTTTGAGGGTGTGTGTGGGGTCTAGATTTAGCAAAGAGGACACACCAGAATCCCAGAGAGGTTGAATGGGGCAAGTGTTGCCAATTTAGAGACTTTGTCTCTATATTTAGCGAGTTTTAAAACTGCTCCAGAGACTATTGTTAACCTAGCAACAAATGCAGCTACTTATCAGGCTGACTTGGAGAGTTTTGAAACCGCTCCAGAGACTGTTATTGTTCAGAGCCTAGCAACAAATGCAGCTACTTATCAGGCTGCCTTGGAGAGATTTGCCACCAAGGGGTTTTAATAGCATTTGGCGACTTTTCCCACTCAATTCTGGGATTATCTATCTGCAACAGAAGTCACAGCAACATCACACAAAGAGTTAACACTTTGTGACAACTGCTGATGTAAAAACGGCTATATAAAATATATTTGATTGATAGATTGACAGGCATAGAAGCAAGGGGAGAGGGTGCGAAAACGCTACTTTGGAGACAACAGCTGTGTTGCAGCAAGGCAAGTTTGTGCTGTGACTTTGAAAAAAAGTTGGTAATACACTGAATGGGGCTAGTTTAGGAGTTGGTGTGTGTGTGTGTGTGTGTGTGTGTGTGTGTGTGTGTGTGTGTGTGTGTGTGTGTGTGTGTGTGTGTGTGTGTGTGTGTGTGTGTGTGTGTGTGTGTGTGTGTGTGTGTGTGTGTGTGTGTGTGTGTGTGTGTGTGTGTGTGTGTGTGGCAGAAACTGACTGGTTGTCTGCTGAACTCCTCAGAATGAACCTGCTCTTTTCTTTTTTGTCACAGTTCTCTGTTTTATTCAATTGTATGTTTGCAGTCTTTTTTAAGAATTGTTTGCGGCCATTTTGGTGCAAGTTAGATTCTGTTTTGGGAAAGAGTTAAGATGTTTGTTTTTTTAAATAGATTTTATTTCACCTTTATTTAACCAGGTAGGCCAGTTGAGAACAAGTTCTCATTTGCAACTGTGACTTGGCCAAGATAAAGCAAAGCAGTTCGACACATACAACAACACAGAGTTACACATGGTATAAACAAACGTACAGTCAATAATACCGTAGGGAAAGTCTATATACAGTATGTGCAAATGAGGTAGGATAAGGGAGGTAAGGCAATAAATAGGCCATGGTGGTGAAGTAATTACAATATAGCAATTAAACACTGGAATGGTAGATGTGCAGAAGATGAATGTGCAAGTAGATACTGGGGTGTAAAGGAGCAAGATAAATACAGTATGGGGATGAGGTAGTTGGATGGGCTATGTACAGGTGCAGTGATCTGTGAGCTGCTCAGACAGCTGGTGCTTAAAGCTAGTGAGGGAGATATGAGTCTTCAGCTTCAGTGATTTTTGCAGTTCGTTCCAGTCATTGGCAGCAGAGAACTGGAAGGAAAGGCGGCCAAAGGAAGAATTGGCTTTGGGGGTGACCAGTGAGTATTACCTGCTGGAGCGCATGCTACGGGTGGGTGCTGCTATGGTGACCAGTGAGCTGAGATAAGGCGGGGCTTTACCTAGCAGAGACTTGTAGATGACCTGGAGCCAGTGGTTTGGCGACGAGTATGTTGAGTAGAGTGTTGGAGGCTATTTTGTAAATGACATCGCCGAAGTCGAGGATCGGTAGGATGGTCAGTTTTACGGGGGTATGTTTGGCAACATGAGTGAAGGATGCTTTGTTGTGAAATAGGAAGCCGATTCTAGATTTAATTTTGGATTAGAGTTTACAGTCTAACCAGACACCTAGGTATTTGTAGTTGTCCACATATTCAGAACCGTCCAGAGTAGTGATGCTGGACGGGCGGGCAGGTGCGGGCAGCGATTGGTTGAAGAGCATGCATTTAGTTTTACTTGCATTTAAGAGCAGTTGGAGGCCTCGGAAGGAGAGTTGTATGGCATTGAAACTCGTCTGGAATTAGTTAACACAGTGTCCAAAGAAAGGTCAGATGTATACAGAATGGTGTCGTCTGTGTAGAGGTGGATCAAAGAATCACCCGCAGCAAGAGCGATATCATTGATAGTTACAGAGAAAAGAGTCGGCCCGAGAATTGAACCCTGTGGCGGGGTGCCACAGGGTTCAATTCTCGGGCCGACTCTTTTCTAGAGACAGCCAGAGGTCCGGACAACAGGCCCTCCGATTTGACACATTGAACTCTATCAGAGAAGTAGTTGGTGAACCAGGCGAGGCAATCATTTGAGAAACCAAGGCTGTTGTGTCTGCCGATAAGAATGTGGTGATTGACAGAGTCAAAAGCCTTGGCCAGGTCGATTAATACGGCTGCACAGTAATGTCTCTTATCGATGGCTGTTAGGATATCGTTTAGGACCTTGAGCATGGCTGACTGTTAAACTGATTGTGACTAGTTTGTAATGATGTTCTTCTCTGTCCCACAGGTCTGTGGTATTGGCTGACGGACCGTGCAAACGGGGCTTGTGAAGGGAACCCACCGTGGTTAGTTGCACTGGAATTTCTGAACATTATCACCCTTCCATTATTAACCCAGCCTCATCGAAGGGGTCAGGAGTTTTCCCTGACCATGGGACCAGACTAAGAAAACTCTGGGTCCTCGTCATAGCCAATAAGGCTCAGACCTATTCCTGGTCAGATCAGATGGTCAGGGGAAACTCCTTTCCCTACTCATATTCATAAACATCCTCTTTTAAAGGGTAGGAAGCATGAGGTTTTTACTCACCGAAGTAACAACAGTGTGGTCAAATACTTAGTAACTTAATTGTAGTCATGATCATAGTTATGTTATTTTTTGTACATATTTATTAACTTCTTTTGGATATCTTCGGAACTACCCACAATGCACTATTTCTCAACGTCATATGGAGAACCGGTGCTACCTGGTGGTATTTTCCACAGGATTAAATGGAAATGCATTGTTTTTTTGTGGTGTTCTCCCCCAGGTCGGTAGTGTGTTGGTGGCCCTGCTAGCCCCTAGACAGCCCTGGCCATGGGGCTGATAGCGTACATCAAGAGCCTGTTCATCCTGCAGCTGCTCGTTGGCTTTGTGTTTGTGGTCAGCGGCCTCATCATCAACTTCATTCAGCTCTGCACCTGCGTCCTATGGCCCATCGACAGGCAGCTCTACAGAAAGATCAACACCCGCCTCTCCTACTCCCTCTGGAGCCGTGAGTCACACTCAGTCTTGGGTCGTGTATTTGTTTGTGTGTGTGTGTGAGAGGGGGGGCTTGGCTCAGAGCAGCACATTCTGTCTGTTGTCCCAAAACAAACAGTCTTAAATGCAGTGCAAACTCCACCCACATAGTGTACTGGTTTTGGTGTTCCCCTCTATCCCTCTCGTTGCTGTGTTGTGTGCATTCCTCTCTCATGCGGTCTGTGTGTGGGGCTGCCGTTGAACAATGGGCGCAATGGATTTTGGTCATTGTAGTTCATTACCACGTTTTCTGCACTGAACTAGGTTGAATATTTGTCTGTTGAAAACTACAACTCCCTACAGCATCCCACAGTTCGTTCTTGATTTGATGTCTCTTGTGCTTGATATGATTTCTCTCTAGAGAAACAGGCATTGTGCTCACAAAAAAAATATCTAAATGGAATTCAAGTAATTGAACCAACTTCAGTCAATTTGTTGTTTAATAATCAAACATAAAAATTATTTGGTTAATCGTTGATGGTGTGTTTAATAATTATGAACATGCTAAGGATTGACTGGTTGATGCGCAGATAGTACTCTGTGGCTCGAGTGTGAACGCTGCAGCATTTATTTATTTTTACCTTTACTTAACTAGGCAAGTCAGTTAAGAACAAATTCTTATTTTCAATGACAGCCTACCGGTGAACATTCTGCCTTGTTCAGGGGCAGAATGACAGATTTTTAAAAACTCGGGGATTCGACCTTGCAACCTTTTGGTTACTAGTCCAACGCTCTAACCTGTGTGTGTGTGTGTGTGAGAGAAGCCTGTATCACGGGAATCTGGTTCACTTCAGCCTACTTATTGGTTACACCCACAGGGTGTTATTTTCATTAGGAAGAACATGGCTTGTTTCCTAGCATAAACATACACTGTTGGTGTGAACTGAGTTTACACTGATGTGATTTTTACAGGTTCAATGTTTTGTGCCGGGAATTGACACTGGTGTAATGTAATTCGTTGCGACTGGTTACATTCTGACCACACCGCTCCCATCGCGTGCGCGAACGTGGCAAAATACATTTACACATGTTATTCAATCATTGCACCCACGTCTGCGTAGCCAGGCGCCAAAATAGAACTTGGTTCTATTTGTGACGCTTGATGCGCTGCAAGTCCCGCCTCTCCCATCTCCTCCTTGGTTTTTAGGAGCATATACCCACGTGGGTGATTGAAAGACGAACTGAGGTCCACAATCCAGAGCAGTTGGTGGTGGTAATGCACCTTAAAGTTGGTTGCCAACCTCCTTATAAAGTCCAGAGAAGACGGTTTACCGTTTTATCTGTGGATTATTTGTCAGAGTAGAGGACCTTGTGCATTTCAGGTTAAATAACAACCCAATGTTTATATCCCAGGACAAATTAGCTAGCAACAGCAAGCTAGCTAGCTAAATTGTCATAAATATTTGCTTATCGACCTGTCCCCAAATTAATATAGTTGGTTTTGATATTTCAACCTGCGTGACCTGATCGCGTCTGGTGTGGGGGGACAAAATTGACTGCAGTTTGATGTGACTGGGTGGTTCATTGTGACGGAGTTTACAATGGTTCGTTGTCTTAACTCTCTGCTGGCCCTCTCTGTCCTGTAGAGCTGGTGATGCTGCTGGAGTGGTGGTCGGGTACAGAATGCACCATATTCGCAGACCAGGCCACGGTGGACAAATTTGGCAAGGAGCACGTCATCATCATCCTCAACCACAACTACGAGATCGACTTCCTCTGCGGCTGGACCATGTGTGAACGCTACGGCGTGCTTGGAGTGAGTACGCGTGTGTGTGTGTGAGAGAGGGGGATTGAGTTTAGCCGCCTGTATCTACTGTTTATGAAAATAAAATGTTTTGTAGGTTGGCTGAACGAAGTCGTTTTGTCTTGTCTTCTCAGGCTTCAAAGGTCTTGGCCAAGTACGAACTGCTGAAGGTGCCTCTGATTGGTTGGACCTGGTACTTCCTGGAGATTGTCTTCTGTAAGAGGAAGTGGGAGGAGGACAGAGACACCGTGTTCAAAGGCCTGACCCAGCTAAAGGATTACCCTGAGTTTATGTGGGTGAGTAGGACGACAAACCGACAACACAATGACGTTTGCCCCTCTCCCTCTGACCGTCAGCGCGTCTCTGAATGGAGTTGTACCCTAGGGCGTGTTCATTAGGCATCAAACAGATGAAAAACGCATATTTCTGTTTACCATTTTTTTACATTTACATTTTATCCAGAGCGACTTACAGTAGAGTGCATACATTTTTATTACATTTTTACATACTGAGACAAGGATATCCCTACCGGCCAAACCCTCCCTACCGGCCAAACCCTCCCTAACCCGGACGACGCTATGCCAATTGTGCGTCGCCCCACGGATCTCCCGGTTGCGGCCGGCTGCGACAGAGCCTGGGCGCGAACCCAGCCCAGCCTGGGCGCGAACCCAGAGACTCTGGTGGCGCAGCTAGCACTGCGATGCAGTGCCCTAGACCACTGCGCCACCCGGGAGATGACGTTGCGTAATGTTTTCCGCTGAGTGCCCAAATTAACACGCCCCAGAATTGTTGGTGGGTACGTGCACACAATCTAAGCCAGTAATCTGACAAACTCTCATGGGGGGAAATGCAAGGGCGAGAGGTTCTGAGAGGAGGAACCAAAGAAATACAACTGAGATTCTGTGTGTGTTGTTTGTGCATGTGTACGTGTTACTGTGGACAGTGTTGCCAGAAAGGCAGGGTGTGTCTGAGGTAGTTCACCTCTGGTGGCGTTCCTACCTTCTGTAGTTTCCAGTGGGACAAACGGGGATTACAAGGTCAACGAGCTTTAGTGTGTTAAGTGTTTGCCCCTCCAAAGACATCAACAGGGTCACCTCCAAAGACATCAACAGGGTCACCTCCAAAGACCGCAACAGTGTGTGTGTTTGTTGACTTGTCTCTCTCTCTCTTCAGTTCCTCTTGTACTGTGAAGGCACCCGTTTCACACCAAAGAAGCATGAGATCAGTATGGAGATAGCAGAGAGTAAAGGTCTACCGAAACTCAAATACCATCTACTGCCCAGAACCAAAGGCTTCACCACAACACTGAGCTGTCTCAAAGGCACAGGTGGGACACACACACACGCACAAGCACGTGCACACACACATTTGCAGCATCACACTCATGGTCGCACTCCTCCCTTTCTCAGTATCTGCTGTGTACGACGTGACACTGAATTTCCGAGACAAGAAGGTCCCAACGCTGCTGGGAATCGTCAGTGGAAAGAAGTACATGGCGGATATGAATATCAAGTAGGTGGCGCCTATCCCTCTCCCACAAACAAAGGCAGTGACTTGCTGCCCTTTAGTAGCGTTGTACTGAACTGACAGTTCCTCTCCTTCCTGTATAGGCGGTACCCAGTGGAGGAAATCCCAGAGGACGAGAAGGAGTGTGCAACCTGGCTTCACAAGCTCTACCAGCGGAAGGTGCCGGGAACTCAGCTTTCCCTCCCATTTATTTACCCTTTCTAGCCATAAGTCAATGACTCTCTCCACTAATATAATATTGACGACATTCTCTCTTTCTTCCCTTCTCTTTCTGTAGGATGCACTGCAGGAGCACTACGAGAAGGAGGGCAGTTTCCCCGGTCCCACCATCAAGCCCCCCCGTCGGCTGTGGACGCTGCTCAACTTCCTCTTCTGGGCCACCCTGCTTCTCACCCCTCTCCTCAACTTCGCCTGTGGGGTGTTTGTCAGCGGTTCTCCCCTCCTCATCGCCGGCTTCCTGATCTTCTGCATCATCGGTGCGGATGCCACCCATTTAGCCTGCGCTAAGCCTACTGCTTTTTCCAAGTTCTTCTGTTGTTAGGACCTTCCTGTACTATATAATCTCATTTTGACTCATTATTGGCTCGTTTCCCGAACACAGAATAAGCCTAGTCCTAGACTAAAAAGCTATTTCAATAGAGATTCCCCATTAAATATGCGTTTTAGTCCAGGACTAGGGCTCCCGAGTGGCGCAGTGGTCTAAGGCACTGCATCTCAGTGCAAGAGGCGCCACTACAGTCCCTGGTTCGAATCCAGGCTGTATCACATCCGGCCGTGATTGGGAGTCCCATTAGGGCGGCGCTCAATTGGCACAGCATCGTCCGGGTTTTGCCCGGGGTAGGCTATCATTGTAAATAAGAATTTGTTCTTAACTGACTTGCCTAGTTAAATAAATACACATTTATCTGCTCTAAATGTATAGTGTAAATAAAGCATGGCTCTAGACTACCCTTTTCTGCTGCTTTTTCAGTTGATGGCACAAGATTTGGTTGCACCAATTTTTTCACCACTGAGCGCCAATTAATGACTTGACCAGTGGTTTTGCATTCCACACAGAACCAGGCTGATGATGAATAGTCATCTTTTATGTAAGCGCCCCTGCGGAAATCAAATGAGCATAAAAAAATCCCCATCAAATTCTGTCTGTCTGTTTAAGATGGAGTTATCTGTTGTATTGTCGGAATGGTTTGAGGTACAAACTAATATGACCCCTCTATGGAAAGATAAGACTCTCACGAACACATACAGGATTCCCACAAGCCTCACAAGACTCTGAAGGTAGACAGACCAAGTCTGAAGGTAGACAGACCGATACGATATTTAAAAAAATGAATGGAAATATATATGGAAGTACTTTAGTGAAAAAAACTAAGGGGTTAAATACAGGTAAAAATAATAATAATTTATATATATATATCTCTTAGATATAGGACAGACACTTCAAAACAAACCTTTTGATTATCTATTGTGCTATGTATGAATGTTATTCAATATGTTAATAAGGGCTAATAGCAGTAAGACCAAATTAAATGTTTAATCAAAAAATACAGTATTTTTTTTATACTTAGAGGTCCTAAAATTCTAAATCAAATAGCTAACCCCCCTGGGCCCTTTGACCTGAGGGGGTTTTAACTTGACTATCATATTCACATTGATTAGTTCGATTTTTTTTCTCAACAAACAATCTCAAAAAAGGTGCTATTGTATGGGGTCAATTTCACGCCATATGTATTGAATTTAAAATGATTTTTTTTTAAAATTAAAGTTGAGGATGTAAACATATTTTCGAGGGCGGGTGAAATAATGGACGTTGAAATCAAAAACCCAACAATTGAAAGCAAAATGTATAGAATTGTAAACAAAAATAAGACATCAAAAGCAAAACCCAAATACTTGTAAGCAAATCATTTTAAAGCGAGAGCCAAACTCTATGACAAATGATTTGAACAAATATTTGAAAATGAATGCAATAATCGTTTTTCGGTTAAACTTTCCCAGAAACCAATACTATTGAATAGATTTTGCCTACGCTCTTGCCTGCATGTACTACCTTTTGGTTGCGCTCCTCGTATCTTTGCTTTCAATGTCTGTTTCTTTTGCTTTTACTGCCAGTCTTTTCGATTGCGAGTTTTGTCATTATTTTTCCATGAAGGGCGGGGTTTAGAGGGAGGTGTAGACAATTAGTCTCCATTGGTCCGCTAGTTTTGGAGTGACGGTTCGTCTTAACCCAATCAATGAACAAGATAGACAGGCTTTTTTTCTATTGCCTACTTAAGTAGATGGTCTGACGTCAGTACTTAAATTCTCAGTCACAGGTCAATAATGTACGGATATTAGAAGCATGTCTACCAATACATTTAATGACAAACCATCTAACTACTTAGGTAAACATATGAATTGCCTGTCGCACAGCGTTCGGTGCAGGTGTTGGAAACTGGTTCGCCATACACCTGCGCCGAACGTTGTGCACTGGTAATTTTTGGAATTCAATACATATGGCGTGCAATTGACCCCATACTATTTTTAGCGATTTTGAACAGTCACTCTACAGTTGTAGGGCCCTATAAAAAATCTGTTTCTCTTTTCGTAAATTCCGTTTTCCTGATTCTATCTTTGCAGTCAACATTTTAATCGGGGAAGTTTTTTGGGAAAGACTTCAGAAATGTTCATTCAAACAGCGTATGATGACTGAATGAGTGTTTTGGTTGCAGTGTTGAGCCCTGTATAGTATGTACATGTGATTGCCTACTCCTGTATCTGCACTTTGTTCATTTGTATTATACCTCAGTTTTTGTCCTCTGCTTTCTTTCTACTGTTATTGACTAATCTCTCTGTCTCCTCTCTCCACAGCCTCCATAGCAGTGCGCCGCCTGATCAGTGTATCTGAGGTGAACAAAACCGGCTCTACTTACGGCAAAATGGAGGGCAAGAAGGAGAACTAGAACTCTTTGTGGCAGTCACGTTACGGTCCCTCTACTGTCAATACTCGGGGTCTGAGCGGTCGTTGCGGTCCCCGCACAGATACACCCTGTGCAGCCACCCTCCTGCAAAAATATGTTAAAACACAGCAGGAAGGTGGGGGGGGGATATAACTGAATAGACTTTTTAGACGTAAGTTAAAATATTGATTATGATGATTGTGACTCAGAACAAAATTTGAAATGGAATTGTTGCAGTTGACTCTCAGTGAATGCATCCCTCCGATGAGAGGGGGGTGACAGACAGCAGGACTGAATGGTAGATACCAGGGGGTGTATCTCTTTAACACCCAACGCTCCCTGCACCGCAGCTCGAGGTCCCCCATCGGTGTCGGTCTCCTCTGCACAGCCTTGTGGTTTCACCTCATCCACATGCTGCAGAATTTTCATGTTTCAGCAGTACCACTTCCTCCAACACGCACCCCACTTCCTGCCACAGTAGCCCACCCTAAATAAGTTCTCTCCACCTATCAAAGATCCTAATTTTCTGCTTCAGTATCTCTGACTGGGCCAGCCCAATACCAGTCAGATGTCCCTCTGTAGTTTCAGCAAGGGGCTCTACTGTCTGGAGAAGACAGATTCCCAGCATGCTTTAGCTCCCCACCCTTACCCCCATGAAGGTTGGGTGTGGAGGTGAAGGAATCTTAACGCCTCTGAGCACATCCTGTTATTTGTTTGTCCTTCTCCTCATGAAATTTGTGCTGAATTCTGACAAACGAGATTGAGCATGCTGCTACTCCTGCTGTCCTTCCCAGAAAAGCACAGACGTGGCGGCCAATCTCGCACCAATGAAATGCAGTATTTAACGTTAATATAAAGCCAGGTTTGGCCCTGAGTTGATTTCTGAATTGCTTGTAGATCCCAGAAATACTGATTGTTATAAACAAATAAAACATTTACCGTTTGGTTGCCAATGAATATACAAAAGTGATTGAATGATGGGATTTCATTTCTTTCCCTACAGTACTCTGGCGAGAATTGTTCAAAGGGTTTTGATGAGTGCTTTTCGCCAATGGTGGATCAACATCTAATTAACACAAATGAATTGTAAAATAGTTAGGCCTACCATCCCACCACACCCTGGTCCCCTGTCTATTTGACCCCTTAGTGTATGCAATATAATATCCGTAACCACAGTTTGAATGCCTTTAGGCCCAATATAAGGTGACACAAAGCTAGTATAGGAGTCGTCCAGTGACCAAGAGCTGAGGACTCGTCTGAGGATGACATCATCACTAACACTGGCTGTCCCTGCCATCCAACTCGGCTGCCAGCAGAATAGATTTATGCTTTGACCAAGAGCAGGTGAAGTGCCCCACAGGCCATTTGCGGAGTGGATTTGTCATATCCTTAATTGGATTTTCCAGCATTTTATAAGCATAATACTTAATGCATGGCCAGTTATTGTCATTCTAAAATGCTATGCCTCTCCCACCCCTGAAGTTAGCCCAATAACATATTAAAAAGTAGGACTACATGACCAATATTATCAGATAGGTGTTATTTAAGTAATAAGACTGATCACCTACAGTGTATAAAACTGATGAAGCATAGTGGCTATATATAGATGGCTGAAGCATGGGGTTAACCATCTGCATTAATACCCCACTGGTCTAATAATATCAGACTAGATCATCTTTTTGCTAGTTAGGCAGGTATTGATGAGCCCAGTGTGGGGCAGTTGGACAGTGGAGGAAGCAAAGCTGTTAGCAGCACACAGGTGCTGATACTACTGCTTCATCTGCTGTTGCTGCTGCTCCTACTGCTATTGCTGCTGCTCCTACTGCTATTGCTGCTATTGCTGCTGTTTCTACTGCTATTGCTGCTATTGCTGCTGTTTCTACTGCTATTGCTGCTGTTGCTGCTGCTTCTACTGCTATTGCTGCTATTGCTGCTGCTCCTACTGCTATTGCTGCTATTGCTGCTGTTTCTACTGCTATTGCTGCTGTTGCTGCTGCTTCTACTGCTATTGCTGCTGCTCCTACTGCTATTGCTGCTATTGCTGCTGCTCCTACTGCTATTGCTGCTATTGCTGCTGCTCCTACTGCTATTGCTGCTGCTTCTACTGCTATTGCTGCTATTGCTGCTGCTTCTACTGCTATTGCTGCTGTTGCTGCTGCTTCTACTGCTATTGCTGCTGCTCCTACTGCTATTGCTGCTGTTGCTGCTGCTCCTACTGCTATTGCTGCTATTGCTGCTGCTCCTACTGCTATTGCTGCTGCTTCTACTGCTGTTGCTGCTGCTCCTGCTGCTATTGCTGCTATTGCTGCTGCTCCTACTGCTATTGCTGCTATTGCTGCTGCTTCTACTGCTATTTCTGCTGTTGCTGCTGCTCCTACTGCTATTGCTGCTGCTCCTACTGCTATTGCTGCTGCTTCTACTGCTATTGCTGCTATTGCTGCTGCTTCTACTGCTATTGCTGCTATTGCTGCTGCTTCTACTGCTATTGCTGCTATTGCTGCTGCTGCTCCTACTGCTATTGCTGCTGTTGCTGCTGCTTCATCTGTTGCTGCTGCTCCTACTGCTATTGTTGCTGCTGCTCCTACTGCTATTGCTGCTGTTGCTGCTACTCCTACTGCTATTGCTGCTGTTGCTGCTGCTCCTACTGCTATTGCTGCTGTTGCTGCTGCTTCGTCTGTTGTTGCTGCTGCTCCTGCTGCTGCTTGGTTCTTCAGCAGAGTCAAAAGAACCAACATATCCAACCGATGGAGCTGCTGGTCCATGATCAGCCACAGCAGGCTAAACAGAAGCCCAGGGTGAAGTTGGGCTCTGGCTTGGGCATGGGAAGCCACATGGGTACGCTGGGTGGTGGGCAATGGTATTTGCCTCTGGGTCCGTTGATCATGCCAGAGTGGTTGGTGGAAAGGGGCTCTATGTGTTACGTGGATAATCCGGGAACCAGGTGACAGAGGTTTGGTGCCAGGTAGGACTTGCTAGGCACGGGCACCAGATGGCAGATGGGTTCCATGCCAACGCTGCTTCCCGAAGGCCTCTCACCACTTCTTCCAATTCTGACAGCCTGGGGCAATGTCTAAACAGTGTGTTCTGATTAGCTCAGAGTACTAGAGCATGGTGTTAACAACACTACAACTGTTGCCTAACTCTAGTTTTCAGAGGGTAATGTTTGACAAGGGTCTCTAAGTAAATCAAATGATTAAAAGGCAAATTAACCACTGGCATGTATGTTTGTGAATTGTGAGTTTTCTACTGTACTCCATTAATGTTGGACGTGCCACTACAAAACTATACTACACAATAGCATCCCTAGATCATGTGTGGTACTTACTATAGAATGTTGTAGAACAGCCTTTCTCAAAGTATGGGTCGCGTACCTGTTAATGGTGGGTCGCGACAGAGTAAATGTATAATTATTTAATGAATTACTAGAATTGATTTGGCCAAGTGCAACTGCGGTCTCTGTTCAGTCCGCTCTCTGCTTAGCAGCGGTCTCTGTTCAGTTTGCTCTCTGCTTAGCAGCGGTCTCTGTTCAGTGCTCTCTCTGCTTAGCAGCGGTCTCTGTTCAGTGCGCTCTCTGCTTAGCAGCGGTCTCTGTTCAGTGCGCTCTCTGCTTAGCAGCGGTCTCTGTTCAGTGCTCTCTCTGCTTAGCAGCGGTCTCTGCTCAGTGCTCTCTCTGCTTAGCAGCGGTCTCTGTTCAGTGCTCTCTCTGCTTAGCAGCGGTCTCTGTTCAGTGCTCTCTCTGCTTAGCAGCGGTCTCTGCTCAGTGCTCTCTCTGCTTAGCAGCGGTCTCTGTTCAGTGCGCTCTCTGCTTAGCAGCGGTCTCTGTTCAGTGCTCTCTCTGCTTAGCAGCGGTCTCTGTTCAGTGCGCTCTCTGCTTAGCAGCGCTCTCTGTTCAGTGCGCTCTCTGCTTAGCAGCGCTCTCTGTTCAGTGCGCTCTCTGCTTAGCAGCGGTCTCTGTTCAGTGCTCTCTCTGCTTAGCAGCGCTCTCTGTTCAGTGCGCTCTCTGCTTAGCAGCGGTCTCTGTTCAGTGCTCTCTCTGCTTAGCAGCGCTCTCTGTTCAGTGCGCTCTCTGCTTAGCAGCGGTCTCTGTTCAGTGCTCTCTCTGCTTAGCAACGGTCTCTGTTCAGTGCTCTCTCTGCTTAGCAGCGGTCTGTTCAGTGCTCTCTCTGCTTAGCAGCGGTCTCTGTTCAGTGCGCTCTCTGCTTAGCAACGGTCTCTGTTCAGTGCTCTCTCTGCTTAGCAGCGGTCTCTGTTCAGTGCGCTCTCTGCTTAGCAACGGTCTCTGTTCAGTGCTCTCTCTGCTTAGCAGCGGTCTCTGTTCAGTGCGCTCTCTGCTTAGCAGCGGTCTCTGTTC
Source organism: Salvelinus alpinus (assembly GCF_045679555.1). NCBI lineage: Eukaryota > Metazoa > Chordata > Actinopteri > Salmoniformes > Salmonidae > Salvelinus > Salvelinus alpinus. The sequence continues at coordinate 10,249,753 of NC_092123.1, forward strand.
AGTGCGCTCTCTGCTTAGCAGCGGTCTCTGTTCAGTGCGCTCTCTGCTTAGCAGCGGTCTCTGTTCAGTGCTCTCTCTGCTTAGCAACGGTCTCTGTTCAGTGCGCTCTCTGCTTAGCAGCGGTCTCTGTTCAGTGCGCTCTCTGCTTAGCAGCGGTCTCTGTTCAGTTTGGCAGCTGTGCAAGTGGGAGAGGGAGATGCCTGTGTGCTTCGCGGTTTACCGGATCCTTTCTCTGGAGTTTTCTTGAAGATCAATCTGCAACATACGCTGCAGCGCTGTCGTTCAGCAGCAGATGATGCGCTCTCTGTCACTGATGTCTTTAAATGGACTCATGCTAGAAACCAGTTCTGACTGAGTGTAACAGTATAACTTTACGGCGTCCCCTCGACCCGGGCGCGAACCAGGGACCCTCTGCACATATCAACAACAGTTACCCACGAAGCATCGTTACCTATCACTCCACAAAAGCCGCGGCCCTTGCAGAGCAAGGGGAACCAATACTTCAAGTCTCAGAGCAAGTGACGTCACCGACTGAAAGGCTGCTAGCGCGCACTACCGCTACCTAGCTAGCCATTTCACATCGGTTACATGAGCTCAATAGTCATGAAAAGCCTATACACAGATGAGTTTAGCTCTCTTTCATACAACCTTTGAGAAATAACGAGGAGCTCCCTCAATGTGTTTTGTGTGGGGAAATGCTTAGTTATGAGTCAATCAAAACGAACAAATTCATATAACGACACGTCCCGATCAAACATCCACAGCATGACGGTATACCCAGGGAATTCTTTCAGAACAGGGCAGAATGCTTCAGGAAACAGTGCTTCGACAGTGGAAAAGTAAGTCAGCTAGCAAGGCATCGTTGTCATTTGATAAGCAGAAATAAGGGAGTACTATCTCATAGTAGTAGATGTGAGTTTCTTTTTCAAACAATCCCCTGGCCTTGTACACAGCTAACAGCTAACGGTAGCCAAAGCAAGCTAGCTAGCTACTGATAGTGTAACCCTAAGTAACAGTACAGATGAAAAATGATCAGGCCTACTGTACATCTTACTGTAGAAATTATTGTTGAAAACAAGTGTAGGTTGGAACAGTTGCTGTTAAAATACAAGTCATCATTTTTATTCTGAACTGGAATAAACTGATTGAAGCCAGATACTTTTTGAGGCAAACACACTCACAGTTCTGGGTTGCTCATCTACAGCAGGAAACGATCTCCTGCCTAACTGAGAAAGCAGTAGATGTCCTGGTCCAGTTTGGCACCACATACCTATGTCAGTCAGGATTCTCAACTCTGGATTACTTAAAAAAACAAGTACAGAAACAGTCAATGCTGAGCAGTGTTGCTCTGTCAAAAACTGATCCCAGAATAGACATGCTTGTTGAAAACTTCAACCAGCCACACACCTCTCATTAGGACTGTATGTTTTCTGGTCTACATCCGTGTGATTGTTTTTAAAAATATTTGTTTCATTTCAATTTAACATTTATTTAACTAGGCAAGTCAGTTAAGAACAAATTCTTATTTACAGTGACGGCCTACCCCGGCCATACCTGGACGACGCTGGGATAATTGTGCGCAGCCCTATGGGACTCCCAATCGCGGCCGGATGTGATACAGCCTGGATCAATCAGTTTATTCCAGTTCAGAATAAAAATGATGACTTCTATTTTAACAGCAACAGCTCCAACCTAGACTTTCTTTTGACAATTTCTACAGTAAGATGTACAGTAGGCCTGATCATTTTTCATCTGTACTGTTACTTAGGGTTGCACTATCAAAAAGCCTGCGTGTCTATTCTGTTATACATCTGTGTGATGTGATCAATCAGTTTGTTCCAGTTCAGAATGAAAATTATTTATTGAATTTTAACAGCAACAGTTCCAACCTAGACAGATATGTAAGAGTTTTTAATGGGGGAAAATAAACATGAATAGCTATTTATATGGCTATTTCATTTCATTGTTATTTGTTTTTGTCTATATTGCATCTGTTTTAGGCATAAGGGCAATGAAATGTACCGATATTTACATATAGTTGCATATGTTCCTAATCTTGGGTCTCAAGAAAAGCTTTGGTCCCAGGAATTTCTAATTTGGGTCCCAGGCTGAAAAGGTTTAAGAACCCCTGTTGTAGAATACTACAGGAAATACATTATTACCCCCCCCCCCAATTAAAAAAAAAAAAAGAAGAAGAACAATAACTGTAGTAAATACTACAGTAATGTCCACAAAAAAAAAATGTTAACTAGAAAAAAATACTACAGAATTTAATTTGCCAATACCCTGCCCATTCACCTCCCCATAAAACAATTTGTGCCACCCATAACTAAAGAGAAACCTACATGTCAAGTATAGACTATACTGTGTTCCCTACAGGTTATAGAAAAGAGCAGAGCTCCTAAATTATCCGTTCAGACCTACCCTGCTAGCTACCGCTTATGGAAAATTTGCTCTTTTAGTATTTCTCCACTAGGTTTCCTGAATGAGAAAGCCTATACTTCTATCTCAAAGAGAATAAAATAAAACCACAGTTACATCTACAAAAACTCTACAGCAAATACTACAGTATACTACAGGCTGCAACAACACTACAGCAAATACTACAGTATACTACAGGCTGCAACAACACTACAGTATACTACAGGCTGCAACAACACTACAGTATATGACCCTCTGCAAAAACTCTACATTCATTACTATAGTATATACACTACAGAATTTCCTTGATTCGCTGGAATCAAGAGTGGAGAAATGTGTTGGAAACGTGCGTGCTCACTACTAGTAAGGGGAGATGGGGAAATTGTAAGTCTTTACATCTATAGAGATGTTTACGCAGTGTCGAGCCTTTTGGGCCTTCAATGTGTGACAGGCTCGTGATGCTGAAAGGACAACAACCATAATACCAGCACACACATGTAGGTCTGAAAGTGCATTTTTTTGTAAAACACAAAGGGCTAGTGGTGTAGTGGAGGCAGTGGCGATTTTAGCATGTAAATCTTAATTGTACTATAATGGTGACAAACGGTGCCCACCAACTGTTATGGCCTACATAAAGCTGTCCCAACAGTAGAGTCCCAACAGCAGTCCTAACACCTTACCACTGCTACACCTGGCTATCAGCGGAGCCTTGTCTGGCAGCGAAACAGTTCATTCAGCCTCATTTACTGCCTTTTAAAAAAAACATAGCTGATATGGCTGACTTGCTTAAGCAAATGTGGTTTCTACTGACAATTGTGATGTACAAACTATGGCATAAGTGGACGACAAGCGGATAAGAGGCAATCCGTAATTTAAGACAATGAGTGAGCTTGGACGGACGTAAAGTTAGTCAATATAACTATTTGTTCAGCACTTTTGAAATGTACAGCGACAGAATTCAGAACATGGGCCTTTCTTGCAGTACACCAGGTCAGAACCGTAGGATAAATAAAGGGGGCATATAAGCAGACAATGAAAGCTCTTCCAATATTCAATGAATACATTTCTCTAAAACAGGTTATAGGCTACAGTAGAACAGTCAGGACAGTAGGTGAAATTAAGAGGGGTAAATAGATTTTCTTAGCTACAGTATACATATCTCCCTGGCATATTGCATCATTTATGAAGCAGAAAACAAAACATTTTTGGACTCGCATTGTTGTGCTCGGCTCACTTGAACAGGAAGGTGGCGCCATGGTCCTCCAAGTTAACAGTTGTTTTGAGCGCAGCACAAATCATGTTTCGTTGACAGCATGGCCAATGTTGACTGTTTATCATTTTATATTTGGAAAAGAATTCCAGATTTGGGACCACACACTGATTCCTTCAAACCACTCGCTGAATTTGCGATTTCCAACTTGTTGTGTAATGTTTATGTCCCAATGGCCGATGAGCACGGATACGTTTTATCTATAATTTCTCTTCATATGACAAGGATTAAAAAGGACTTGCCAGTAGACGCTCTGTATTTTCTGCTGGCTTGCCCCACCACAACAGAAAGCACTGAGCTAGGCTGAAACACCTGCATCTTGGAGCCGCCTTACTCAAGAATACAAAAAAGAGACCATGTTTGTATGCGACTTTATTAACTCAATGATATATTATTTTTGACATTGTTTTCATACTGATATGTGACAAGTATTAATGCCAAAATGGGATTAAAAAATGTGGGGCTCAAAACAGGTGGGGCTCTGCCTGGTATACTGTACCCATACCCAGTTTTCTTTTCAGTGGGCATTGCCTATACTCACTCCTTAATCCCTACTATTGCGTATCAAAGTATAGTGGAGGTATACGACGCATTAATTATGTAGTACAATAGAGAAATCATGCACAAAGTAGCCTACACAATCGCAAAGCACGTGAAATATATTCACATGCGCGCTGCACACAGCCTAGTTTTAGCGGAATATCATCTGCAGACAGCAAGAGTGGGCAGCTCTCAACTGGTTTTGGCATGGACCAGCTCACAGAAGAATGACATCGGTAGCCGGTAGGGTAGAAAAGATATTTCAATTTATATCTACCAGTAAACGCTAACTAAGGCAACAATGGGTATGCAAACTAGGTATTGAAAAAGTTTGGTCCATAGTCTTGGTTATTAGGCTATTTGCGATGTGCAATTCATTCATCATGCACTGTTCCCTTCCCCCAAAAATATTGCAATCAGAGTGCAGTATAACTGCAGTTATAGTGCAGTATAAGTGAGTATTCTGCAAACACCGTTTTTTTTTTACCGCAGTAGTTTTGCAGTGTAACTACAGTTTACTATTGCACAGTGGCCTGATGGCCTTTGAGAAGGCAGAAGTTCTACCCATTACAAGTCAATGTGATTGGTTGATTCCACTGTCACTCCGAGTGTTTTGCCATAATACAGTTGAATGGCAGATGCCTTCTATCAGGTGTCTGATGGTCTAGCCAATGGCTAACTTAGCTAGCTAGATTTATCCCCCCAGAGACCACCAAAGAGAAATCCTGATTGGATATTTTTTCTCTTCGGTGTGAACCCTTTCCTTTCTAACAAAAAATGCAGAGATTAAATCAGAACATCATTGAAAATAATAATATAATTATAATACAATCCTTATCATCGATCAGCTTCCATACTCATTTGCGTGGACTACCTAAATAAGGGGTTAAATGTACAACAAAAAATAATAAAAAAAAAAAACAGTAATTCCTCTAACCTTTCTTACACAAGCTGTATGTGAAAGTACATTTGGAGTGAGATTGGGTTTACGTAGGCTACATTGACATCTGATTTTCCTAACAAAGGACACCATAACTTCAATGTGTACCTAGGTATAATATCATTCATCAATGGTTGATTGGATCTTTGGAAGTTGTAGTTAACATTAGGCCTATAAATAGGATACCAAATTCATGATATACCTAATACACTTACTTTTACCTTTGAATATTATTGTGTATATGAAGGATGGTTGGTTGATTTAAAATGTAATCTACATGTTATTAATATGTTGCATTCATGTCTACATATCAACCAAAAATCTAAGTTGAAGAAGAGGACTAAATTAAATCAAACTTTATTTGAAGTGCATTTAAAGTTTGGTTTGATTTAGTGCTATTCTTTAACTTTGTTTTAGGTTGAGATGGAGACATGACTCCAACATTCATTTGTAGACAAACTGGATATTGAATTGTGAATGCAACCAAATATCAACATTTGAAGGATCTTCTGTTTGGATAGTATACTGTATATACTGTAAAGACAATATCCAAAGGTAAAAGTTGGCATCCTATTTATAGGGCTAATGGTAAATACTTCCAACGAACCAATCAACCATGGATGAATGATTTGTATACCTAGCTTCACGTTGAAATGGTGTCCTTTAGGCAAATCAGATGTCAATGTAGCCTATATAAACCCAAATTTCATAACTCTCCTGGGACGATCTGAAGGATCATTGAGGGGGAGAGGGGGAGAGAGCCGGAAGTCGATTGATTTATGGTCGGTCATACAATACGCTGCCACTATGTTCTGTAGTGTTCGAGATCGGAATGTAATCTGTGGAACACAGAGAGACACTTTGACATCAAAAAGTTGAATAATTAAACAATGTTTCTACTTTTGAGAATGTGGGAATGGTCCGTCGACCCTTAAGGGACAGTCATGACGAGTGTGTTTCATTTGGTGATCTCATGAAGGACAGGAAGCACACATAACTGTATCTTTTAACGCCGAGCGCCTTCTCCCTCTTACCAGCAGAAACACAAACAATTATCACAAGACCACTTCTGGTTACCCTCACCGATTCCACAGTACCCAACTCTGTTTTCACCCACCCTGAAACCACAAATGGATCAGCCAAAAGGCAAGGGTCCACTTTTTCCAAAAACTTCACTCCTACTGTCACAGGCTCATCTTTATCCTGACCCTTGGTGCAAGCCTCGGGCTCCGATTACTTCACCACACCTACCACCTCTGATACTTCTCCTCCTGTCTTCAGCTCACTCTGCTTACACTTTCTACCATTCTTCTTTAACAAACCATCTCCCTTTTTTCCACAATTTTTAACCGACTCAAGATCACCCTCTTCCTCCCTCTCTCTCTTAGACCTCCTCTGCCTCTCTTTTTCCCTCTATTCCTCCTCCGTATACGTCTCCTTATGATAATACTGCATACATTTTGTTATTGCTTTCTCAAGGGACAACATTTAACCGGCTGTCACAATCTCAGTAAAATCAGCACGAATCCCTCGGGAATGTAGCGCTCAACAGTGCATCCCACTTCAAAAGCTACCGCGACACTTTTCAATTTCAAACAAGCGTGCTCTCTGCCTTCCTTCTCCGACGTGGTCCTTCAACGTCCCCCGCCTTCTCTTCTTGCTGGATGTGACCGACCTTGCTAGAAGGCAATTAAAGGGGGAATTACACTCAAAATTCTAAATGTAAAAATCTAAACATGGACTCAGAACTCAGACAGAAATTCAGATAGATGTTAGTTAAGATAAATTCAGTAAGATGTTGAGGGCTTAACATTACTCTTCTTTAAGTCACCACACAGAGAGAGAGAGAGACTCGGTTAGTCTACCATTTCAAGTATTTTATTAGGCCTATATAGTCTTAAAAGGAAGGAAAATACCGTAATGAGGATACACTTTTATATTTTATACTTTTATACAATATACCGGTGCGCAGACAGCGCATTGCACAAACAAAACAACCACCCTTGCAATATAAACTGGAATTACATGGGTCTATTACTGAACTTTTTGTTGAAAACAAATATTTGAATGGGAAGAGACTGTTACTGGCAAACATGGTTACAGACCAACAATATTATATAGTATCTCCTCATCAAGAAAAGCACAGGAGCTAATTATAATTCACAAAGTAAGTAAAACAATTAAATCATTCCAACATTGCCTAAAATGATGAATAAGATACTAATGAGATATACCTATATAAGCAATAGGCCTATAACAATTGAGATGTACAAACTATGGCATAAGGGAACGATGAGCGCATAAGAGGCAATCCGTAATTTCGATATTAATGAGCGAGCTAAGATGGACGTAGTCAACATAACTCTTTGTTCAGCACTTTTGAAATGTACAGCGACATAATTCAGAACATGGGCCGTTCTTACAGTATTCTCCATGTACACCAAGTCAGAACTGTAGGATAAATAAAGGGGGCATATAAGCAGACAAAGAAAGCTCTTACAATATTCGATGATGACAGTTCTCTAAAATAGGCTACAGTACATGTGCACCACCAAGTCAGAACAGTAGGCTAAGTTCTGAGGGGGAAAGAGACCAAATTATTAGTGTGAGGCACATGGGCTACAACACAACATAAACTTAGTATTACTTTCTTAGCTACAGTATACATATCTCCCTGGCATATTACATCATTTATGCAGTAGCATATAAGACATTTTTGGTCTCACAGTTGTTGTGCTGTGCTCACTTGAACAGGAAGGTGGCACGGCGGTCCTTCCCCCTTTTGCCCTCAGACCATCCTCAATTGATCGGAGCATGGACTCTACAAGGTGTCGAAGCATTCCACAGAGATGCTGGCCCATGTTGAATCCAATGCTTCCCACAGTTGTGTCAAGTTGGCTGCATGTTCTTTGGATGGTGGACCGTTCTTGATACACACTGGAAACTGTTGAGCGTGAACAACCCAGTAGCATTACAGTTCTTAACACAAACCGGTGTGACTGGCATCTACAACCATACCCTGTTCAAAGGCAAAAATCCTTCTTTAACCTGTTTCCTCCACTTCATCTACACTGATGGAAGTGGATTTAACAAGTGACATCAATAAGGGAGCATAGCTTTCACCTGGTCAGTTTATGTCATGAAAAGAACAGGTGTTCTTTTGATAGGAATATATACAGTGGGGAGAACAAGTATTTGATACACTGCCGATTTTGCAGGTTTTCCTACTTACAAAGCATGTAGAGGTCTGTAATTTTTATCATAGGTACACTTCAACTGTGAGAGACGGAATCTAAAACAAAAATCCAGAAAATCACATTGTATGATTTTTAAATAATTAATTTGCATTTTATTGCATGACATAAGTATTTGATCACCTACCAACCAGTAAGAATTCCGGCTCTCACAGACCTGTTAGTTTTTCTTTAAGAAGCCGTCCTGTTCTCCACTCATTACCTGTATTAACTGCACCTGTTTGAACTCGTTACCTGTATAAAAGACACCTGTCCACACACTCAATCAAACAGATTCCAACCTCTCCACAATGGCCAAGACCAGAGAGCTGTGTAAGGACATCAGGGATAAAATTGTAGACCTGCACAAGGCTGGGATGGGCTACAGGACAATAGGCAAGCAGCTTGGTGAGAAGGAAACAACTGTTGGCGCAATTATTAGAAAATGGAAGAAGTTCAAGATGACGGTCAATCACCCTCGGTCTGGGGCTCCATGCAAGATTTCACCTCGTGGGGCATCAATGATCATGAGGAAGGTGAGGGATCAGCGCAGAACTACACGGCAGGACCTGGTCAATGACCTGAAGAGAGCTGGGACCACAGTCTCAAAGAAAACCATTAGTAACACACTACGCCGTCATGGATTAAAATCCTGCAGCGCACGCAAGGTCCCCCTGCTTAAGCCAGTGCATGTCCAGGCCTGTCTGAAGTTTGCCAATGACCATCTGGATGATCCAGAGGAGGAATGGGAGAAGGTCATGTGGTCTGATGAGACAAAAATAGAGCTTTTTGGTCTAACTCCACTCGCCGTGTTTGGAGGAAGAAGAAGTATGAGTACAACCCCAAGAACACCATCCCAACCGTGAAGCATGGAGGTGGAAACATCATTCTTTGGGGATGCTTTTCTGCAAAGGGGACAGGACGACTGCACCGTATTGAGGGGAGGATGGATGGGGCCATGTATCGCGAGATCTTGGCCAACAACCTCCTTCCCTCAGTAAGAGCATTGAAGATGGGTCGTGGCTGGGTCTTCCAGCATGACAACGACACGAAGCACACAGCCATGGCAACTAAGGAGTGGCTCCGTAAGAAGCATCTCAAGGTCCTGGAGTGGCCTAGCCAGTCTCCAGACCTGAACCCAATAGAAAATCTTTGGAGGGAGCTGAAACTCCGTATTGCCCAGCGACAGCCCCGAAACCTGAAGGATCTGGAGAAGATCTGTAGGGAGGAGTGGGCCAAAATCCCTGCTGCAGTGTGTGCAAACCTAGTCAAGAACTACAGGAAACGTATGATCTCTGTAATTGCAAACAAAGGTTTCTGTACCAAATATTAAGTTCTGCTTTTCTGATGTATCAAATACTTATGTCATGCAATAAAATGCAAATTAATTACTTAAAAATCATACAATGTGATTTTCTGGATTTTTGTTTTAGATTCCGTCTCTCATAGTTGAAGTGTACCTATGATAAAAATTACAGACCTCTACATGCTTTGTAAGTAGGAAAACCTGCAAAATCGGCAGTGTATCAAATACTTGTTCTCCCCACTGTACATACCTCTATTTTTAAAGATAGATATTTTTCTATCTATAATACCTGGAGTGTGAGCACACATTTCATAGCCTGGTTCCAGATCTGTTTGTGCTGGATAGCCAACTCGTATGGTCTTTATCATGCAGCACAAACAGATCTGAGACCAGGCTGTCTGCATACAAGCTTTAACTGGTCTGAGGCTCAGTGGTGGAGGGAGGTGGCGTAGATGACCTGGAAGCTCTTGCCCTCATCCGTCCTCCATAGTGACCGTCCCCCCACAGCCCTCAGGGCTTTCAATGTGATGCTTAGCCCTTCTGATAACAGAATGCTATGTTACCATCACTCCTGACTCACAGCTATCTTATACTTGTCAAAGGATGACATTGTTGGATAAACCCAGAAATTCTGAAGAATAGATCCAAGTTCCCTTGATTGAACCAGTACAACCAGTACTTTCTACCATTGATAACATCTCATCACTGTTCTTCAGGATTAGTCAGCTGATGTACGAAGGGCTATATACATACATTTGATTTGATTTGATTAGTCACCCTGAATCAGTGCAGCCAGATTTGGAATTTTATCTGAGTGCTAGATGTATTTCAGCATCTAATGCTTAATTCATTCATATATATCAGTGGTTCCCAAACTTTTTATAGTCCCGTACCTATTCAAACCTCCAGCCGCGTATCCCCTTTAGCATCAGCGTCAGCGCACACACACAAGTCTGCCACACACACACTATATGATACATTTATTAAACATAATAATGAGTGTGAGTTTTTGTCACAACCCGGCTCGTGGGAAGTGACGAAGAGCTCTTATAGGACCAGGGCACAAATAATAATATAATAATAATCAATCATTTTGCTCTTTATTTAGCCATCTTACTATAAAACCTTATTTGTTCATCAAAAATGGTGAATAACTCACCACAGGTTAATGAGAAGGGTGTGCTTGAAAGGATGCACATAACTCTGCAACGTTGGGTTGTATTGGAGAGTCTCAGTCTTAAATCATTTTCCACACTGTCTGTGCCTGTATTTAGTTTTCATGCTAGTGAGGGCCGAGAATCCACTCTCACATAGTTACGTGGTTGCAAAGTGCATCAGTGTCTTAACAGTGCGATTTGCCAAGGCAAGAAACTCTGAGCGCAGCACTATCCAGAGATCTGGCAGTAGTTTCTGATTAAATTACATTTTCACAGAACCGCTTGTTGCAATTTCGATGAGGCTCTCTTTTTCAGATATCGGTAAGTGGACTGGAGGCAGGGCATAAAAGGGATAACGAGTCTAGTTGTTCGTGTTGTCCGTTTCGGGAAAGTACCTGCGTAATTGCGCGCTCAGCTCACTCAGGTGCTTCGCTATATCATATTTGACATTGACCATAAGCTTGAGTTAATTTGCACACAAAAAATCATACAATGATGGAAAGACCTGTGTGTTGTCCTTGTGAATGTAGACAGAAAAGAGCTCCAACTTCTTAATCATAGGCTCAATTTTATCCCGCACATTGAATTTAGTTGCAGAGAGTCCCTGTAATCCTAGATGCAGATCATTCAGGCGAGAAAAAACATCACCCAGATAGGCCAGTTGTGTGAGAAACTCGTCATCATGCAAGCGGTCAGCCAAGTGAAAGTTATGGTCAGTAAAGAAAACTTTATGCTCATCTCTCAAATAAAAAAAACGTGTCAATACTTTGCCCCTTGATAACCAGTGCACTTCTGTATGTTGTAAAGTGTTACATGGTCGCTGCCCATATCATTGCGTAATGCAGACAATACACGAGAGTTCAGGGGCCTGGCTTTAACAAAGTTAGCCATTTTCACTGTAGTGTCCAAAACGCCTTTCAAGCTGTCAGGCATTCCCTGACAGCTTGAAAGCATTCCCACTGCAGCATCAGTGGATGCTGCAGTGTACCCAGTGGCGTCGGAAGCAACTGCTTGCACGCGCGTTTCCACTCCACTATGTCTCCCTGTCATGGCTTTTGCACCATCAGTACAGATACCAACACATCTTGACCACCGAAGTCCATTTGATGTCACAAAGCTGTCCAGTACTTAAAAAATATCCTCTCATGTTGTACTGGTTTCCAGTGGTTTGCAGAAGAGGATGTCTTCCTTAATTGAACCCCCATAAACGTAACGGACATATACCAGGAGCTGTGCCAGGCCTGTCATGTCTGTTGACTCATCCAGCTGTAACGTATATAATTCACTGGCTTGTATGCGAAGCAGTAATTGTTTCAAAACATCTCCTGCCATGTCACTGATGCGTCGTGAAACAGTGTTGTTTGATGAAGGCATTGTCTGTATAGTTTTTTGGGCCTTTTCCCCCAGCATTGTCCCAGCCATATCCACGGCAGCAGGAAGAATAAAGTCCTCCACAATAGTATGGGGCTTGCCTGTCCTAGCCACTCGGTAGCTCACCATATAAGACGCTTCTAGCCCCTTCTTATTAATGGTATCTGTTGCTTTCATATATGTCTTACTATTCGAAAGTCTACTGAAGATTTTTGCTCATTATTTCTATGTGTGTGTGTGTGTGTGTGTGTGTGTGTGTGTGTGTGTGTGTGTGTGTGTGTGTGTGTGTGTGTGTGTGTGTGTGTGTGTGTGTGTGTGTGTGTGTGTGTGTGTGTGTGTGTGTGTGTGTGTGTGTGTGTGTGTGTGTGTGGACGTGTTTAACTATTCTTGTGGGGACCAGAAGTCCCTACAAGAATAGTAAACAAAGTAAAAATTGACCAACTGGGGACATTTTGTTAGTCCCCACAAGGTCAAATGCTATTTCTAGGGGGTTTATGGTTAAGGTTAGAATTAGTGTTAGGGTTAGAATTAAGTTATATATTAAGGTTAGGAGCTAGGGTTAGTTGTAGGGTTAGGGTTAGGAGCTAGGGTTAGGTTTAGGGTTAGGATAAAGTTTAGGTTTTTGGGTTAGGGTTAGGGTTAGGGTTAAGGTTAGGGTTAGGGTTAGGGTAAGAGTACGGGTTAGGATTAGGGTCAGGTTTAGGGTTAGGGGTTAGGGAAAATAGGATTTTGAATGGGACTGAATTGTATGTCCCCACAAGGTTAGCTGTACAAGACTGTGTGTGTGTGTGTGTGTGTGTGTGCGCGTACTGTGTCTGTCACTTATCAGAGATGGAGACATAACTATCTTCAATTGAGCGCGGTTTCCCCAGAATAATGGTTTCCTCATTGATGCGTTATTGCACTATTTGTTCTAACAATACCCCTCAGATGATTGGGATCAGAGTGTGTAGATGTGTGCCACTGCGTGCCCCATCGGTCTCCACCTTCATTATTCACATTCCTGTCATTATATCCCCCCCAAAAAATGTACAGTCGTCTTTTCACACTCCTTTGTGTCATTGTTTGAATTTGTATCTGCGTGGGTATAAATAGAAAATAACACCACCTATTCCTATCATTATTGCACACAGTATGATCAGAGAGGTAGGTGGAGGTTCCAGGATGATCTAGCTCATCATTAAAAAGTCTGATGGTTTCAGTGGATTCTATGGCTGTGTTCCAAATTGCACGTTATTCCCTATAGGTTTTTAGCACATCATAAGACAAAATATTGTGTAACATGTATTTGAAAATACCTGCTGTGTGTGAATGGTCTAATAGACCATGCAGTGCTAGATTGGAACAGCTGTGATCAACACAGGTTATTCCTATATTGTGTGGAGTTTTGATAGAATCACAATTTGTGCTTTCTTGCGAGTAATGTGGCTCGATGAGGCCTAAGTATGGATGTAAGTGAAGTTACTCAGTTGCTATTGAATCTAACGTGCCACAGCACAGGAATTCTGTACTCACCATTTACTGAACCTAAGGACATTCATCGACGCCCCTTCTGGGTGTTCGTCGATGCACCTATATCGACCCTGTCATTTTTCCACTTTCATCATATTAAAAACCTCTTAAAGCCATTTGTTTGGATGGACAGTGAAAAGCAAAATAGATAACCATAGCAATTAACTTGTACTGACTAAGAACAATTATCTTGATGCTATGTTCAAGTTCATTACAATCTGCCCCATTTCTTTTTTTATCAGCTTTATTATTACAGATAGATTGTATCTTTCATCATTGTAATTGTCTGCTTATTTTTGGTAAATACATATATATATATATATATGTATGTATGTATATACAGTACCAGTCAAAGGTTTGGACACACCTACTCATTCAAGGGTTTTTATTTATTTTCACTATTTTCTACATTGTAGAATAATAGTGAAGACATCAAAACTATGAAATAACACATATGGAATCATGTAGTGACCAAAAAAGTGTTAAACAAATAGAAATATATTTTATATTTGCCTTGATGACAGCTTTGCACACTCTTGGCATTCTCTCAACCAGCTTCACCTGGAATTATTTAAGGAGTTCCCACATATGCTGAGCACTTGTTGGCTGCTTTTCCTTCACTCTGCGGTCCAACTCATCCCAAACCATCTCAATTGGGTTGAGGTTGGGTGATTGTGGGGGTCATCTGATGCAGCACTCCATCACTCTCCTTCTTGATCAAATAGCCCTTACACAGCCTGGAGGTGTGTTGGGTCATTGTCCTGTTGAAAGACAAATGATACTCTCACTAAGGACAAACCAGAAGGGATGGCGTATCGCTGCAGAATGCTGTGGTAGCCATGCTGGTTAAGTGTGCCTTGAATTCTAAATAAATCACTGACAGTGTCACCAGCAAAGCACCCCCCCCCCCCCACCCCCCCACCCACCATCACTTCTCCATGCTTCACGGTAGGAACCACACATGCGGAGATCATCCATTCACCTACTCTGCATCTCACAAAGACACGGCGGTTGGAACCAAAAATCTCAAATTTGGACTCGGACCAAAGGACAGATTTCCACCGGTCTAATGTCTATTGCTTGTGTTTCTTGGCCCAAGTAAGTCTCTTCCTATTATTGATGTCCTTTAGTAGTGGCTTCTTTGCAGCAAATCGACCATGAAGGCCTTATTCACGCAGTCTCCTCTGAACAGTTGATGTTGATGTCTGTTGCTTGAACTCTGTGAAGCATTTATTTGGGCTGCAATGTTAGGTGCAGTTAACTCCAATGAACTTATCCTCTGCAGCAGAGGTAACTCTGGGTCTTCCTATCCTGTGGCGGTCATCTTGAGAGCCAGTTTCATCATAGCGCTTGATAGTTTTTGTGACTGCACTTGAAGAAACTTTCAAAGTTCTTGAAATGTTCCGGATTGACTGACCTTCCTGTCTTAAAGTAATGATGGACGATCATATCTCTTTGCTTATTTCAGCTGTTCTTGCCATAATATGGACATGGTCTTTTCCCAAATAGGGCTATCTTCAGTATACCACCCCTACCTTGTCACAACACAACTGATTGGCTCAAACGTATTAAGAAGGAAAGAAATTCTGGTGGGAAACACACCACTGGTGGGAAAATGTGAATTTTAGAACATTCGCATGGAAATCTGTCACCAATTGGATGGATACCTAGCTGCTGGTGTGAAAATGTGGCTGCCATTTTCTTACTCTCTGGCTGCTCATTATCACAGTGACATAAAGACATACATTTTGCTAATGGCTAATCTCTCTATTATTTTGCAAAAGTTAGGCGATTTTCCACAGTATGCTACAGCCATTTACTCTGTATTGTTCTTAGTCAGCGATTTAATTTCTTAGACATCTCGTCTTACTGTGTGCTACTCATGTTTAAGGGTAATACTTTGTGAAAGAAGTGACAAGACAGTTATTATGCTCCTGGGGGCTAGTTTAGAATATTTATCAGAATTACTGTGTAGTTTCAAGTCAATATATCAATTGCTTTCACAGCCCAAGAGTTCAACTAATAACATGTGTCCGAAATTCAATAAAAGACTTGGGAAATCATTTGACAGGCCACTAAGCCAGTTTTAGTTTTAAGATCCCAAAGAATGACATTGATCCATGGTTCTGCATGTTCAATCAACAAGTTTATGCAGCAGCTCTTTTTCCAATGTTCAATTAAAATCACAGGTTGGTCTTGGGTACTGTATACAAACCTACAACGACAACCAGATACTCTCTCACAGCTATGCTTTCACTTTTCAGGAAGTGTGTGAGACACTGTGTAAACATCACTAGCAGGTTTGATTGAATTCCAGCTATTTTGGAAAAGTGGGTAACACTTTACCTGACCTCCAGCATCATAACACGTCATAGCAGTTGACATAACTTGTCGTGACGTGATTATCATTAATGTGATGACGGCTATTTTATCAAATCAATTAACTATGTTTAATTATTACGCAATTTAATTCATCATGTAACAATTAACTCATTAGTAACTTGGGGCACCACTTGAAAAGTTTGTTTAATGAGTTACCGTTTCCCGAATTAACTCAAGAATGTATCAGAATATATCGTTATCATACCAGTCATCCATTTATCATTATTACCTCATATCAATCTCATTCTGATGTCGTTGGCCTCGTAAATCTGCACAAACCCTAGTCTAAATTATGATTCAGCGATACACAAATTGGCTTAATTATTTATTTACTAACTAACTAAACAATAACACAGAAATACATAAACACACACAGTATAGGTTAAATTGATTACTAACATAATGCAATGAAATGTCCCTAGTGGACTAACCCGATGTAAAGGCTTGTTACACAATGGAAAGGGAAAGTGAAAAGTGTTATTGGCTTGTTTATTGTTTACTCCATGTGTAACTCTGTGTTGTTGTCTGTGTCACACTGCTTTGCTTTATCTTGGCCAGGTCGCAGTTGCAATTGAGAACTTGTTCTCAACTAGCCTACCTGGTTAAATAAAGGTGAAATATATATTTTTTAAATAAATAAAAAGGGGTGGGGAAAGAAAGAGCGGGAGAAACAGAGGGGACCCATCTTACATACAGTTGGAAAACTATGCTCATGGAATGTGAATACTTTGCACATGAACGACCGCTCAATCGTAAATAATTGCAATGTATATATTTACGCTTGTATGTCTCTGTCGTCTATCTCTGTTGAAATCGCCCGGTCCGTCTATGGGGAGTCGTCCAATGCAGGTCTCTGATTGTCCACCAGAGGTCACAATGTCCTTAGTAGTTGTAGTAGGCTTCTTTGTCTCAGTGTTTGTTAGACTGGATCCTTCAGATGTACCACAACGGTGATGATAGGGAAATGTTCTTCTTCCATCTTCAGTCAAGATTTCTAGACTATTTTACATATACAGCTGCAGACTGTGAATGTCTAGTCTTCACCTTCACTCGTCGAGAGTTTGAGGGTCTTGCCATTTTCTGGTCTCAATGGTTGATTATTCAGGGTACAGCTAGTACCACTTTACACACTGGCAGCCACCCGGTATGTTTTGGTCTCTAGAGATTTTCTTCTTCACGCGTGTTGAGAGTTTCTAACCATTTCGTAACATTCAGAAAATGTCCCACTTCGCCCCCTTCCTCTCTGGTGGGAGAGGGGGGGCTCTCTTTGATCTTCACCCAGGAGGAAACGTCATGGCATTAGTCATAACCTGTTATATGGTCATGACACATATTTAGTCTTGTGACATATATTGCATTATTTTATGGCTAGTTATGACACCTATACAAGAGAATCAAAACCCACAAAACTTACCACACGAGGCAAAACATTCCATTACACCATAGCCTACGTGTCAACAGTATGTTTGTTATATACACTGCTCAAAAAAATAAAGGGAACACTTAAACAACACAATGTAACTCCAAGTCAATCACACTTCTGTGAAATCAAACTGTCCACTTAGGAAGCAACACTGATTGACAATAAATTTCACATGCTGTTGTGCAAATGGAATAGACAAAAGGTGGAAATTATAGGCAATTAGCAAGACACCCCCAATAAAGGAGTGATTCTGCAGGTGGTGACCACAGACCACTTCTCAGTTCCTATGCTTCCTGGCTGATGTTTTGGTCACTGTGCATGTGTCTGCTCAAACGGTCAGAAACAGACTCCATGAGGGTGGTATGAGGGCCCGACGTCCACAGGTGCAGGACGTTTGGCATTTGCCAGAGAACACCAAGATTGGCAAATTCGCCACTGGCGCCCTGTGCTCTTCACAGATGAAAGCAGGTTCACACTGAGCACATGAGCACATGTGACAGACGTGACAGAGTCTGGAGACGCCGTGGAGAACGTTCTGCTGCCTGCAACATCCTCCAGCATGACCGGTTTGGCGGTGGGTCAGTCATGGTGTGGGGTGGCATTTCTTTGTGGGGCCGCACAGCCCTCCATGTGCTCGCCAGAGGTAGCCTGACTGCCATTAGGTACCGAGATGAGATCCTCAGAGCCCTTGTGAGACCATATGCTGACACATGCACATTTGTGGCCTGCTGGAGGTCATTTTGCAGGGCTCTGGCACTGCTCCTCCTGCTCAAAGGCGGAGGTAGCGGTCCTGCTGCTGGGTTGTTGCCCTCCTACGGCCTCCTCCACGTCTCCTGATGTACTGGCCTGTCTCCTGGTAGCGCCTCCATGCTCTGGACACTACGCTGACAGACACAGCAAACCTTCTTGCCACAGCTCGCATTGATGTGCCATCCTGGATGAGCTGCACTACCTGAGCCACTTGTGTGGGTTGTAGACTCCGTCTCATGCTACCACTAGAGTGAGAGCACCGCCAGCATTCAAAAGTGACCAAAACATCAGCCAGGAAGCATAGGAACTGAGAAGTGGTCTGTGGTCACCACCTGCAGAATCACTCCTTTATTGGGGGTGTCTTGCTAATTGCCTATAATTTCCACCTTTTGTCTATTCCATTTGCACAACAGCATGTGAAATTTATTGTCAATCAGTGTTGCTTCCTAAGTGGACAGTTTGATTTCACAGAAGTGTGATTGACTTGGAGTTACATTTTGTTTAAGTGTTCCCTTAATTTTTTTGAGCAGTGTATATATATATATATATATTTTTTTTTAAATTGACCATATTAAATTCTAATTGTAATTGCCCATACATTGATGTCAGACATGCACCTACCCCAATGCTCTGTTGCTGATGACTAGGATAAATGCAGGAGCAGATTTCAGGAGCAGGACAAGACACCCTGTTTTTGACTGATGACTGATATAAGGGCATGTACGTGATAGGTCTATCTGGCTTACATGATTATGATGGTTCTTGACAGCGTCATAAATTGTATTTTCTTAGTCCAAGTAAAGTGACACAGGATGCTCATAATGCTTCATGACAGTGTCATAAAGTGTATTTTCTACAAATTATTTCAAATATGATGAAAAAACATGACTTTTAAAAATGCATTGAAACAGCAAAGGATTTAAGAAACAAACTATCAAACGAAAGGAAACTTCTTGGCAGAGAAAAAACGAATTTTAATATATGTGGGATTTGACCAGCCATAAAATAACACAATATATGTCACAACAGGTGTAAATATGGGTCACGACAGTGCTATGACAGGCTATGACAACTGTTATGAAATATTATGACATGGTTATGACACTGGGTGTCAAGTTACCGAAAAGTGTGTTCCTGGTATTTGGTTAAAGGGGCAATCTGGTATTCAAACGTCATAAAAGCAGTTACCGCCCACCACTTTTTCGGTAAGCTGAGGGATGGAACTGGAGAGATGTAACCACTCTCAAATGTATAGATGCGGCTACTAATGAATTCTAAAGCTACTAAAACACATGGGCATTTTCATTGTACAGGTATCCTACTTCACTACCACAAACGAGCCAATTGACATGTTCAGATAAAATGTGGCTGAAACCACGTGCCATTTGGAGAATAGATCTTTCTGGACCTGAGAGAGAGGTCCAGGTTAAAGTAAAATGCCAGACGTACTACCACTAGCTGTGCCGTGTGAAATTCCACATGCTTATTGGACGAGTTTCCTCTGTGAAGCAACCAGGTATATACTGCATATACTTTAGTTGTCAGTTGTCACCCAGGTGTTCCATTTAAAACCAAATTGGCATTTGCCTTTTTCTGTCTTTTTCTGTCAAATCTCACACTGCTTTGTTGAATCCACTCTGTATTCTGATTCATAGTCATTAACTATTACTTGTACAGGAAACCAGAGTGTTACTGGCTGAGCAGTAATGAATGCATTTTCTAGATAAAGGCCATTAATTGGTCCATATAGAATGTGTTCAAAATGGCACCCTATTCCCAATATAGTGTACTACATTTGGCCAGAGCTCTATTGGGCACTGGACAAAGTAGTGCACTATAAAGGGAATAGGGTGCCATGTGGGGCTCAGGTGTAGTGTACTGAAGAAATGACAGGGCAGGAGCACAACTAATGGGGTTCTATTAATACAGACATAGAACATGGATATGGTCGGTACTACACACATGGGTTTGAAGTAGGGTCTTTAACCTGGTAAGGGGATAAAATCTCTAATGGCCTAGCTTACATCATAGCCTGATCTTACATTATGTAAGTTGATCATATGTTATATTATCACTGAATGTGATCGATTTGGTTAATGTGCATTATGCAATCAAGTGTTTTATTATGTACAATTCATTTTTGGCTCTGCTATCCTGTGAACTGTAACTAGGCCACTCAGGAACATTCAATGTCGTCTTGGTAAGTAATTCCAGTGTATATTTGGCCATGCGTTTTAGGTTATTGTCCTGCTGAAAGGTGGATTGGTCTCCCAGTGTCTGTTGGAAAGTAGACTGAACCTGGTTTTCCTCTAGGACTTTGCCTGTGCTTAGCTCTATTCCTTTTCTTTTTATCCAAGAAAATTCCCTAGCCCTTGCCAATGATAAGCATGCCCATAACATGACGCAGCCACCACCATGCTTGAAAATATGAAGAGTGGTACTCCGTAATGTGTTATGTTGGATTTGCCCCAAACATAATGCTTTGTGTTCAGGACAATAAGTTAATTTCTTTGCCAAGTTCTTTGCAATATTACTTGCCTTATTGCAAATGGGATGCATGTTTTGGAATATTTGTATTCTGTACAGGCTTCCTTTAATTCGTCATTTAGGGCCGGCAGGTAACTGAAAGGTTGCTAGATCGAATCCCCGAGCTGACAAGGTAAAAATCTGTCGTTCTGCCCCTGAACAAGGCAGTTAACCCACTGTTCCTAGACCGTCATTGTAAATAAGAATTTGTTCTTAACTGACTTGCCCAGTTAAATAAAGGTTCAATTATTATTATTTAAACTCTACCTGGTTTAAAATCACCATTGGCCTCATGGTGAAATGCCGGAGCCGTTTCCTTCCTCTCAGTCAATTGAGTTAGGAAGGACGCCTGTATCTTTGTAGTGACTGGGAGTATTGATACACCATCCAAAGTGTAATTAATAACTTCACCATGCTCAAAGGGATATTCAATGTCTGCTTTTTTTCTTCTACCCATCTACCAATCGGTGCCTTTCTTTGCGAGGCCTTGGAAAACCTACCTGGTCCTTGTTGTTGAATCTGTGCTTGAAATTCACTGCTCAACTGAGGGACCGTACAGATTATTGTATTTGTGTGGTACAAAAATGGGATAGTCATGGAACTTATTATTTTACTCCTGAACTTATTTAGGCTTGCCATAACAAAGGGGTTGAATACTTATTGACTCAAGACATTTCAGCTTTTTCATTTTGATTAATTTGTAAAAATGTCTAAAAACATAATTCCACTAACATTATGGGGTAGTGTGTGTAGATCAGTGACACAATCTAAATTGAATCAATTTAAAATTTAGGTTGTGATACAACAAAATGTGGAAAAGGTCAAGGGGTGTGAATACTTTCTGAAGGCACTGTAATTGTCTTCAGCATTACGAATGACACAGACACAAACTAGTCTGTAGCTGCAGCACTTCCCGTCCATATTTAGCCACAGACCTGACTGATTGTCTAGCCACCACTCGAGGTGACAAATAACAGTCCATGAAAATAATAACCAATGACCATATAGAAAAAAACTGCAACTCTTAAGCGCTAGCTGGCGTAAGACAAGGATATGGTGATATACAGTATCCGCAAAACATCAAACATATCTGCCGGAGTCTGGTCTAGTGGTAAGGCTGCCGCCTCCGAACCACGTATTCCCTTGGCGATGCGAATTCGAGTCTTGAGTTCGGTCTCAGCCACTTTCTGTTTGTGGCCCTCGTTCCTGTGTATCTCCCGCTCTACCTTCCCTCTGTCCTGTCATTCAAAAAATATAAAACACAATTGTTGTCAGCTGTACATTCCCACTTTCCCTCTACTCTCTCTCTACAGTGTCTCCTCCATGTCCTCTCCTATGCTGGTGATATTCACAGGTAAGGACTCTCGGAGGGAGATGTCGTCCACCTGCTTGGCTCGCTCGTCTGCCTCCTCTAGGATGGATGGGGGCAGGCTATCCACCTCAGAGTTGCTGAACACGTAGCCGGGCAAGGTGCTGTGGGTGCTGACGCTGTGCCTGGCTTGGCTGCTGCGGTACACGTGGCTGGAGAAGAGAGAGGAGGTGCCCGAGATCACGGCCAGCGGCTGGGGCTGACTGGTAGTGTTCTGGTTGAGGCCGTACCGGTAGTTGGCACATGCTGCCGGTCCCTTCCCGTCGAACACCAGGTTCCAGCGGGTCCAGGTCTTCTTGATCTCTGCCTGGACCTGAAGAGAATAAGAGGATTGTGTGGTATAGTATGGGTCATGGGTCATGGTATTGTGTGGGTCATGGTATGGGTCAGGATTTTGTATGGTAGCCTATAGTACCAGTCAGGGCAGAAACTTATTTGGGGAGTTCGGACAACTTTTAGAATGGACGCAATGTTAGCGCCTTTGTCCTGAAACCTTTGTTGATGTAACAATACAAGAGCGCCTCCGACCATTCTCAATGAAATTACTCGCTGCAAACAAGAAAAACTGAGTAGTGAATTCAAATGTTGTTTTAACCGACTGACATTCACAATGAAATTTGTTGACAACACAAGAGACTTGAATACATATTATTGCCAATGCCAAAGTTCCTATTGTGTTGTGGTGCCCACAACTTTCATATTCACTTTCACTGGACTTTTTCAGAGGTTTTAACAGCCCAACCCAGAAGCGTCAATTATCACTTAGCAACGAACATGGACGAGAGTAGGGGTGCTCTCGGAACATTAAGTTCTCAATGACCAAACTCTAAATATTGTATATAGGACTAGTAAATGTGGAAATTATTGGGGGAAAAGTAGCACTTTATTTTACAGTAGCTACTGTTTTTACAGTGGTATATACCTGGTATTGACCAGCAAGTTATGCGGTACTAACAATGGGTATTTTCTGGTAGCCTACTTACCCACAAACAGGGTTTTGAAGTATTGTAAGTATCACTGATGGGTACAATGCGTACGCACTGCATGAGTGTTCTATTGTTCTAATAAATGACATCACTAAGTTCCATTAGTTCTAATAAGATCCCCCCCCCCCCCCCCCTCTCATTATGGTTAGTTCCTAGAACACTTATAAATGGGCAACAAATGAGCACGTGACTTTGGTTCAATTAGAGAGTCCAGCATGATAGATTCTTGAACGCAGCAGCTCTAGAGTGTAGAAGACCTTAAACCTTCTGGCCGGGTCTGGTGAACAGGTGAACAGCACTCACCTCTCCGTTGCAGTAGCAGTAGATAATGGACACAAAGAAACCCTGCGAAGAGATGAAAGCGAGGAAGGTTAGAGGCATGTGTTGAAAGCTCAAATTCCCGCTGACAGTATAAATGATGTGACATTCTCTACAAATGAAGTGTCCATGACCTTTCGGAGAATAATATCGACATGATGTGCTCAGGAAAGAGAGCTCTTAAAGAAAAACAAAAAGACAATGGATTGCATTTTTAGTTTTTTTTCAAAAGTAGTGTAATGTTAAGATAAAACCATGTCCCACGACATCAGTTGTGTTGTGTATATCCAGCTATACACTTCAATCCCAAATAAACGGAAAAGATGAGCACCGTCTACTTTCCTGGTTTTATCTGGTGCTCATCTTTTCATTCATTTATTCATAGCTGGATTTGCACATGTCATGAGATGTGGTTTCATCTTGACATAAGACTATATTAGAGGTCAGAAAACATCTGAAAGAATTGAAAGTGTAATATTCCTTTAAGCTATAATGCTCAAATTGTCACATTTAAAATCGTATCAATATTGCTTTCAAGTGCTGAGCGATTAACTGAAATTTCTGTTATTTTTTAAAAACAAATAATTGACTAATTAGTTCAATTATTTGAATTTGATTTCATTCCGGTTTTTTTCTGTGAGCTCAATGCGCATTTTCTCACTGTAGTTTCTCGAATAGAGATACATCAGATCAAGCCCGAACTGTGTAATGTAGTAGGGAGTTGTAGTTTACAACAGGCCAATATTCAACATAGTTTAGAGCAGAAAAAGTGGTAATTAACTACAATGACCATAATCCATTGTGCGCCTACTTGTCCGGAGACCGAGAGAAGAGAGAAGAATGCACAATCAAGAGGGATGGAGCAGTTGCTTCGCAAGGTATCTCTACCTGAAAATACATGATCGATAGTATTCAATTATTCATAAAAATATATATTTTAAATAATTTAACCGATTCGACCTCAAAAAGCACTAATTGCTCAGCACTATTGCTTTCTACAGTTTTACAGCTATTAGCAATGGGCAATACAGTGCATTCGGAAAGTGTTCAGACCTCTTGAATTTACGTTACTGCCGTATTCTAAAATTGATTACATTGCTTTTTTCCCCCCTCATCAAGCTACACACAATACCCCATAATGACAAAGCAAAAACAGGTTTAGACATTTTAGCAAATGTATAAAATTAAAAATAAATAAATATCACATTTGCATAAGTATTCAGACCCTTTACTCAGTACTTTGTTGAAGCACCTTTTGCAGTGATTACAGCCTTGAGTCTTCTTGGGTATGACGCTACAAGCTTGGCAAACCTATATTTGGGGAGTTTCTCCCATTCTAATCTGCAAATCCTCAAGCTCTGTCAAGTTGGATGGGGAGCGTTGCTGCAGAGCTATGTTTGATCGGGTTCAAGTACAGGCTCTGGCTGTGCCACTCAAGAACATTGAGACTTGTCCCGAAGCCACTCCTGCGTTGTCTTGGCTGTGTGCTTAGGATCATTGTCCTGTTGAAAGGTGAACCTTCGTTCCAGTCTGAGGTCCTGAGCGCTCTGGAGCAGGTTTTCATCAAGGACCTCTCTGTACTTTGCTCCGTTCATCTTTCCCTCGATCCTGACTAGTGTCCCAGTCCCTGACCCTGAAAGATCCCCACAGCATGAGTCACATGCACCGAATACAACAGGTGTAGTAGACCTTACAGTGAAATGCTTACTTACAAGCTCTTAAACAACAATGCAGTTAAGAAAAGTGTTAAGTAAAAAATATAAAAGTAACAAGTAATTAAAAGAGCAGCAGTAAAATAACAATAGCAAGGCTATGTACCGGGAGTACCGGCACAGAGTCAATGTGCGGGGGCACCGGTTAGTCGAGGTAATATGTACATGTAGGTAGAGTTAAAGTGACTATGCATAGACAACAAACAGAGAGTAGCAGCAGCGTAAAAGGGGGGGGGGGGGGGGGAGGCAATGCAAATAGTCTGGGTAGCCATTTGATTAGCTGTTCAGGAGTCTTATGGCTTGGGGGTAGAAGCTGTTAAGAAGCCTTTTGGACCTAGACTTTGTGCTCCGGTACCGCTTGCCATGCGGTAGCAGAGAGAACAGTCTATGACTAGGGTGGCTGGAGTATGACAATTTTTAGGGCCTTCCTCTGACACAGCCTGGCATAGAGGTCATGGATGGTAGGAAGCTTGGCCCCAGTGATGTACAGGGCCGTACGCACTACGCTCTGTAGTGCCTTGCAGTCGGAGGCCAAGCAGTTGCCATATCAGGCAGTGATGCAACCCGTCAGGATGCTCTCGATGGTGTAGCTGGAACTTTGAGGATCTGAGGACCCATGGCAAATCTTTTCAGTCTCTTGAGGGGGAATAGGCTTTGTCGTGCCCTCTTCACAACTGTCTTGGTGTATTTGGACACCAAGGAACTTGAAGCTCTCAACTTGCCTGTTGATGAGAATGGGGGCGTGCTCGGTCCTCCTTTTTCTGTAGTCCACAATCATCTCCTTTGTCTTGATCACGCTGAGGGAGAGGTTGTTATCCTGGCACCACACTGCCAGGTTTCTAACCTCCTCCCTTTAGGCTGTCTCATCGTTGTCGGTGATCAGGCCTACTACTGTTGTGTCGACAGCAAACTTAATGATGGTGTTGGAGTTGTGCTTGGCCATGCAGTCATGGGTGAACAGGGAGTACAGGAGGGGACTGAGTACGCATCCTTGAGGGGCCCCTGTGTTGAGGATCAGTGTGGCAGATGTGTTGTTACCTACCTTTACCACCTGGGGGCGGCCCAACAGGAAGTCCAGGATTCAGTTGCAGAGGGAGGAGTTTAGTCCCATTGTCCTTAGCTTAGTGATGAGCTTTGAGGGCACTATGGTGTTGAACGCTGAGCTGTAGTCAATGAATAGCATTCTCACATAGGTGTTCCTTTTGTCCAGGTGGGAAAGGGCAGTGTGTAGTGCAATCTGTGGATCTGTTTGGGCGGTATGCAATTTGGAGTGGGTCTAAGGTTCCTGGGATAATGGTGTTGATATGAGCCAGCCTTTCAAAGCACTTCATGGCTACAGACGTGAGCGCTACGGGTCGGTAGTCATTTAGGCAGGTTACCTTAGTGTTCTTGGGCACATGGACTATGGTGGTCTGCTTGAAAAATGTTGGTATTATAGACTCAGGTCAGGGTCCTTCTGGCCCTGCTGCCTTGTGAAGGTTGACCTGTTTAAAGGTCTTACATCGACTACAGCGAAAGAATGTTTATAGAGCTGTTATCTTCCGAATAAACTCTTAAAGATCTAGTAATCTTTTACATCAGTAGCAGTCATATTTAATCTTCGCCTTATTCAGTCTCATCTGAAAGTTGTAAATTCTTGGCTAACAAGTCGAATCAGCAATACAAAATTTGGTTTAATTATTTATTTACTAAATACCTAAATAATCACACAGAATTACATCTACACAGAATGGATCATGTAATCCCATTGATTACAAATTATGTCATAAAGGAAAACGGGAAGACTAAGGAGCAAAAAGGTTTTGTCTCTCTATCGGGCCGTAGGCAGCTATGCTATCGTAAATACAGTATCTTATGCATTCTAAATTACCGCCCATTTGAAAAAGGAGAATGCAATAAATATTTACTCTGAGCTGCGCTTCGGTAGATTGGTTGTCGATAGAAGGCGGGTCGGTCCAGCATGGATCTCTGGTCCTCTGAAGAATGTCTCTGGTGGTAAACTGGATACGTTGTCGTATCGTTGTGTGTGTTAGACAGATACGTCGTCCGTCCTTTCCTAGCCCACGTTTACAGTGACTGCTGCTAACTCAACGGCTATGAGGTATCACTTCTGGAGTGAATAAGAGTTCAAAGTTCATACCGAGTTGCCATACTTTTAAGCTCATGCTATATTCTGGCTGGTAAAGTCGAAATTCATCCTTTCGCCGTGTTGACCGTCATCTTCACGTTGAAATTCGATGCTAATTTCGTTAGGTTATTATCTGAACCCTTTTAACGTGGGACCGTCGCCCTAACGTCCTCGGAACAGGAAGTAACATTTTCGTAAAGGGGCTTACATAGGGTTGGGAGAGAGGGCCGCGTTTCATCGTTTACAACCAGTGTCTGTTCACATGGGCGGGGCCACTGAGTTGAGCATAGTTCACTCATGAAAACCAATTCTCTCATTTAGGAGCTAAAATTACATTTCATATTTAAACACTTAAATTCCACAACAATTCCATGTGAATCTGATAACTAGAATGTGTAGACTTTCCAAGATACAGTTTATGTCGTCCTATCATCAGTAATAATGTCTCAGACGCCAACTGATCTGACATCATATTCATTAAGTACCAACGCATATTTTCAGCTGGTTGGATTACTGAAATATGGTTCAGTTTCCCACCTTTTGATGTTACTAGACTCTCCATGTTAACAAAGGGATTTTCAATAGTCACATCGGTAGAGTAGAGAGAGGGAAAGGTATTTATGGGGGTCATAAACCTCCCCCATCAGGCCAACGTCATGACAACGCTTTGCATGTTTGATGTTTCGGCGGAGGGAATACCGGGATTTCTTATAAGCTTCAGGGTTAGAGTCCCGCTCCTTGAAAGGGACAGCTCTACCCTTTAGCTCAGTGCGGATGTTGCCTGTAATCCATGGCTTCTGGTTGGGGTATGTAAGTACATGTGGTGTGGTGTACTCCTCAATGCCATCAGAAGAATCCCAGAACATATTCCAATCTGTGTTAGCAAAACAGTCCTGTAATTTAGCATCTGCTTCATCTGACCACTTTTTTATTGACCGAGTCACTGGTACTTCCTGCTTTAGTTTTAGCTTGTAAGCAGGAATCAAGAGGATATAATTATGGTCAAATTTGCCAAATGGAGAGCTTTGTACACGTCTCTGTGTGTGGAGTAAAGGTGGTCTAGAGTTTGTTTTCCCTCTGGTTGCACATTTAACATGCTGGTAGAAATGAAGTAAAACAGATTTAAGTTTCCCTGCATTAAAGTCCCCCGGCCACTAGGAGAGCTGCTTCTGGATGAGCCGCCTCTGGAGGAGCGTTTTCCTGTTTGCTTATGGACGTATACAGCTCATTGAGTGCGTCCTTAGTGCCAGCATTGGTTTGTGGTGGTAAATAGACAGCTACGAAGAATATAGATAAAAACTCTTGGTAAATAGTGTGGTCTACAACTTATCATGAGATACTCTACTTCAGGCAAGCAAAACCTTGAGACTTTCTTAGATTTCGTGCGCCAGCTGTTGTTTACAAATATACATAGACCGCCACCCCTTGTCTTACCAGAGATGCCTGTTCTATCCTGCCGAAAAAGCGTAAAACCCGCCAGCTATATGTTATTCATGTCGTCGTTCAGCCACGACTCTGTGAAACATAAGATAATACAGTTACGGTCCCGTTGGTAGGATATACATGCTCGTAGCTCGTCTATTTTATTATCCAATGATTGTATGTTGGCTAATAGGACCGATGGTAAAGGCAGATTACCCACTCGCCGTCAGATCCTTACAAGGCACCCAGACCTACAGTGGGGAGAACAAGTATTTGATACACTGCCGATTTTGCAGGTTTTCCTACTTACAAAGCATGTAGAGGTCTGTAATTTTTTATCATAGGTACACTTCAACTGTGCAAAATGCAAATTAATTACTTAAAAATCATACAATGTGATTTTCTGGATTTTGTTTTAGATTCCGTCTCTCACAGTTGAAGTGTACCAATGATAACAATTACAGACCTCTACATGCTTTGTAAGTAGGAAAACCTGCAAAATCGGCAGTGTCTCAAATACTTGTTCTCCCCACTGTATGTCCCCGATATCTCCGTCTCTTTCTCCTGCGAATGACGGGGATGAGGGCCTTGTCGGGTGTCTGGAGTAAATCCGTCGCATCTGACTTGTTATTGAAAAAATATTCTTCCAGTACGGGGTAAGTAATCGCTGTCCTGATTTCTAGAAGCTCTTTTCGGTCATAAGAGACGGTGGCAGAAATATTATGTACAAAATAAGTTGCAAATAACGCGAAAAAACACGCAATAGCACAATTGGTTAGGGGACTGTAAAATGGCAGCCATCTCCGCTGGCACCATTAATGTGAAAGGGATGATGCTGCCACCACCATGCTTCACCGTAGAGATGGTGACAGGTTTCCTCCAGACGTGACGCTTGGCATTCAGGCCAAAGAGTTCAATCTTGGTTTCATCAGACCAGAGAATCTCGTTTCTCATGTCCTTTAAGTGCCTTTTGGTAAACTCCAAGCGGGCTGTCATGTGCCTTTTACTGAGGAGTGGTTTCCATCTTGCCACTCTACCATTAAAGCCTGATTGGTGGAGTGCTGCAGAGATGGTTGTCCTTCTGGAAGGTTCTCCTATCTCCACAGAGGAACTCTGGAGCTCTGTCAGAGTGACCATTGGGTTCTTGGTCAACTCCCTGACCAAGGCCCTTCTCCCCGTGATTGCTCAATTTGGCCGGGGGCCCAGCTCTAGGAAGAGTCTTGGTGGTTCCAAACTTCATCCATTTTAGAATGATGGAGGCCACAGTGTTCTTGGGGACCTTCAATGCTGCAGACATTTTTTTGTACCCTTCCCCAGATCTGTGTCTCGACACAATCCTGTCTCGTAGCTCTACGGACAATTCCTTCGAGCTCATGGCTTGGTTTTTGCTCTGACATGCACAGTCAACCGTGGGAGCCAATATAGACAGATGTGCCTTTCCAAATCATGTCCAATCAATTGAACTTACCACAGATGGACTCCAATCAAATTTTAGAAACATCTTAAGGATGATCAATGGAAACAAGATGCACCTGAGCTCAATTTCGAGTCTCATAGCAAAGGATCTGAATACTTATGTAAATGTGTATTTTACATGCAATACAAAGCAGGATCCACAATTGGGGTGAATGCAAGCACCTGGAAAGAGTTGAAAAAGAGCTCACAGTACATTCGGACCTCCCATCCGACCCCTTTGAACGAGTGTGGCATGCCCACAAACACTATGTAGTGGACCCCGAACACCAGCACCAGCACTAGAGTGGACTTAGCCAGTTTCCTGTAAAAGAGACAGTAGAAAACTGTATAATCCTATATTGAGGGAATCCTTTGTGCAGCATCAGACAAAAATCTAATACAATACAAAACATAAGGCCAGGGCAGGCAAAATCAATCTCTGGAGGGCTGTGTCTGCTGATTTTTGTTGTTTCCATTTAAATTGTGTCCATTTAAGATCTATACAACTGGCTGAGGGGAGTTGAATGAATGATTGATCAATCAAGTACAAGGGATTGAGTTTGACACCCCTGCATTAGGCTGTATGAGAAAGCGTACTGTCCATGATATGTGTCCGGTAAAGTGCATGCGCTACGTGTCTGGTAAAGTGCATGCGCTACGTGTCTGGTAAAGTGCATGCGCTACGTGTCTGGTAAAGTGCATGCGCTACGTGTCCGGTAAAGTGCATGCGCTACGTGTCTGGTAAAGTGCATGCGCTACGTGTCTGGTAAAGTGCATGCGCTACGTGTCTGGTAAAGTGCATGCGCTACGTGTCTGGTAAAGTGCATGCGCTACGTGTCTGGTAAAGTGCATGCGCTACGTGTCTGGTAAAGTGCATGCGCTACGTGTCTGGTAAAGTGCATGCGCTACGTGTCTGGTAAAGTGCATGCGCTACGTGTCCGGTAAAGTGCATGCGTTACGTGTCCGGAAAAGTGCATGCGTTTCGTGTCCGGAAAAGTGCATGCGTTACGTGTCCTGAAAAGTGCATGCGTTTCGTGTCCGGAAAAGTGCATGCGATGTGTGACTGGAAAAGTGCATGTGGTAGTGATGGGGTTTGAGAGGG
Organism: Salvelinus alpinus; assembly: GCF_045679555.1. Taxonomy (NCBI): domain Eukaryota; kingdom Metazoa; phylum Chordata; class Actinopteri; order Salmoniformes; family Salmonidae; genus Salvelinus; species Salvelinus alpinus. The sequence continues at coordinate 10,281,076 of NC_092123.1, forward strand.
ACAGGATGGAAAAGACATGGGTCAAGCTCAACCACATGCATCGAGCTAAAATAAAGATGGCTGCCAAGAAGTTCAATTATCTGACAGTCCCTTGCAGTGCTTGACTTGGACTGAAATATATGCCGGTACTCATTTTGGGTGCCGGTATTGTTTACATTTAGGTGCAGGAGTTCCGCATTAAGTTTGAGGTAATATTCTATAAGAGGAAGAGGAGCTCAAGCAGCAGAACATTTCAGGTGCCGGTACTCCGCTCCGGTGAGCTCCGGCCCGAGTCAAGCACTACTCCCTTGAGCACTTTCCAAAAACAATCCCCTCAACAGATTTGTGATACAAATGTCAATAACCAAGGATGATTACACATTGCAATCTGCACGTTAGCATCAATATCGAGCCAACCTTTGCATCTAAATTGTTCAAAGACACTCAGCAGTTAAAAAAAAAAAATGGAATAAATCACAGCTAGAGAAAGAGTTAGATGAAGTAGAGTGAGGGAGAGAGCAAGAGGAAAACCGTCTACATCCCAAATGGCACCCTATTCCCTATATTGTGCACTACTTTTGACCATAGCCTTATCAGTGATAATCCTATCTACACCTGTGGGAATGGAGCGGCTCAAGAGACAACCTGGATCTGATGTCGTGTCTGTTTACTAATGACTGACAGGAGGGTTAACCCCTCAGCCTTCAGCCTTGGCACAGACCTGCCAACCAACACATTACCCCAGACAGGAGTGGGAATTAAACAAAGACTCAGGCTGCCCTATAGGGATGGCTTCACAGCATGTCAAAATGTGTCTTGCACTTAGATATGAGAAGAGCGTGTACAAAAACTGCAGCTGGGACACTGAGCTGTCAACCTCTGCAGTGAACAGAGTAGTCAGGAAGTCCAGCAGCATCATCAAGGACCCCACTCACCCCAGCAACAGAATGTTCTCTCCCGAAATGGTTCCTGGCCCAACGCTTTTAACCGCTAGGCTACCCGCCGCCCACAACTGGCTTTAATAGACCAGTGGAGGCTGCTGAGGGGAGGACGTCTCATAATAATGGCAGGAACGGAGTCAATGGATTGGTATCAAACACATCAAACACCTGGTTCAGACTGCGTATTGACGTAAAAATAAGCTTTTTGCCTGACCGTAATGCATTATGGGAGTCATGTTCAATTCATCTTTTCCAATACACATATTAGAAAATAAAATATGCATTCTCTCATGGCTATGAAACAATACATTTAATAAATCCCAACATTTCAACAGCTAAGCTGCCTTCATCAGGGTTTCGGGACACAGATGAACCCGCTTTAAATTCATAACACAGCCTGTATCCTCAGCCTCTGTAAATGACGTGAACGGTTTGCAAACACAAACAAATGGATCATGAATATAAAAGAAAATGAGTCAACTCAAAGGCACATTTAGAATAAGATATTTATATAAAAAGGCACATTTACTGAAAAGTGGTATTTACAATATCTAATGTTTTGTCCTACAAAATCACATAAATGAGATTGACTAAAGGAACAAGGCACTAATGAGACATCAACCCTACCTGCATTGCTTCCGAGTGTCAAATCTGCCAGCATTTGTCTCTCTGATTTTTGTGGCCAGCACTCTCACAATATTCACAAACAAAATAAAGTTGAGCTGAAAATCAAATCAAAACAAGCATGATTCACTGCTCATTGTAGTAGTTATACCGTTCTGTAGATGACATGGTCAGATTGTCTCATTGTAGTAGTTCTACCGTTCTGTAGGTGACATGGTCAGATTGTCTCATTGTAGTAGTTATACCGTTCTGTAGATGACATGGTCAGATTGTCTCATTGTAGTAGTTATACCGTTCTGTAGATGACATGGTCAGATTGTCTCATTGTAGTAGTTATACCGTTCTGTAGATGACATGGTCAGATTGTCTCATTGTAGTAGTTCTACTGTTCTGTAGTTGACATGGTCAGATTGTCTCATTGTAGTAGTTCTACCGTTCTGTAGATGACATGGTCAGATTGTCTCATTGTAGTAGTTCTACTGTTCTGTAGGTGACATGGTCAGATTGTCTCATTGTAGTAGTTCTACCGTTCTGTAGATGACATGGTCAGATTGTCTCATTGTAGTAGTTCTACTGTTCTGTAGATGACATGGTCAGATTGTCTCATTGTAGTAGTTATACCGTTCTGTAGATGACATGGTCAGATTGTCTCATTGTAGTAGTTCTACCGTTCTGTAGATGACATGGTCAGATTGTCTCATTGTAGTAGTTCTACCGTTCTGTAGATGACATGGTCAGATTGTCTCATTGTAGTAGTTCTACCGTTCTGTAGATGACATGGTCAGATTGTCTCATTGTGTCTCATTGTAGTAGTTCTACTGTTCTGTAGGTGACATGGTCAGATTGTCTCATTGTAGTAGTTCTACCGTTCTGTAGATGACATGGTCAGATTGTCTCATTGTAGTAGTTCTACCGTTCTGTAGATGACATGGTCAGATTGTCTCATTGTAGTAGTTCTACCGTTCTGTAGATGACATGGTCAGATTGTCTCATTGTAGTAGTTCTACCGTTCTGTAGGTGACATGGTCAGATTGTCTCATTGTAGTAGTTCTACTGTTCTGTAGGTGACATGGTCAGATTGTCTCATTGTAGTAGTTCTACCGTTCTGTAGGTGACATGGTCAGATTGTCTCATTGTAGTAGTTCTACTGTTCTGTAGGTGACATGGTCAGATTGTCTCATTGTAGTAGTTCTACCGTTCTGTAGGTGACATGGTCAGATTGTCTCATTGTAGTAGTTCTACCGTTCTGTAGATGACATGGTCAGATTGTCTCATTGTAGTAGTTCTACCGTTCTGTAGATGACATGGTCAGATTGTCTCATTGTAGTAGTTCTACCGTTCTGTAGATGACATGGTCAGATTGTCTCATTGTAGTAGTTCTACCGTTCTGTAGGTGACATGGTCAGATTGTCTCATTGTAGTAGTTCTACCGTTCTGTAGGTGACATGGTCAGATTGTCTCATTGTAGTAGTTCTACCGTTCTGTAGATGACATGGTCAGATTGTCTCATTGTAGTAGTTCTACTGTTCTGTAGGTGACATGGTCAGATTGTCTCATTGTAGTAGTTCTACCGTTCTGTAGATGACATGGTCAGATTGTCTCATTGTAGTAGTTCTACCGTTCTGTAGGTGACATGGTCATATTGTCTCATTGTAGTAGTTCTACCGTTCTGTAGGTGACATGGTCAGATTGTCTCATTGTAGTAGTTCTACCGTTCTGTAGGTGACATGGTCAGATTGTCTCATTGTAGTAGTTCTACCGTTCTGTAGATGACATGGTCAGATTGTCTCATTGTAGTAGTTCTACTGTTCTGTAGATGACATGGTCATATTGTCTCATTGTAGTAGTTCTACCGTTCTGTAGATGACATGGTCAGATTGTCTCATTGTAGTAGTTCTACCGTTCTGTAGGTGACATGGTCAGATTGTCTCATTGTAGTAGTTCTACTGTTCTGTAGGTGACATGGTCAGATTGTCTCATTGTAGTAGTTCTACTGTTCTGTAGGTGACATGGTCAGATTGTCTCATTGTAGTAGTTCTACTGTTCTGTAGGTGACATGGTCAGATTGTCTCATTGTAGTAGTTCTACTGTTCTGTAGGTGACATGGTCAGATTGTCTCATTGTAGTAGTTCTACTGTTCTGTAGGTGACATGGTCAGATTGTCTCATTGTAGTAGTTCTACCGTTCTGTAGATGACATGGTCAGATTGTCTCATTGTAGTAGTTCTACTGTTCTGTAGGTGACATGGTCAGATTGTCTCATTGTAGTAGTTCTACCGTTCTGTAGATGACATGGTCAGATTGTCTCATTGTAGTAGTTCTACCGTTCTGTAGGTGACATGGTCATATTGTCTCATTGTAGTAGTTCTACCGTTCTGTAGTTGACATGGTCAGATTGTCTCATTGCATCAATGTTCTTATGGTCCAAATGTATTGTAATGGGCCAGAACTGACACATGCAGACATCAAATAACATGAAAGCAATGTGAATCTATTACAATTTCACATATTGCATTGTCACTTAATAGGTTGGGAAATAGAGAAAATTCAGATTATTTCCCCAAAATTCCCAGGTTTTCTAGAAATCCTGGTTGGATTATTCCCGAATCAGGATGTAAAATAAGCGGAAAAACCAGAAACCTCCAACCAGGTTTTTGGTAAAACCAGGGAATATTGGGAAAATTACCAGAATTTTACAACCCTATTAAGCAATCAAATATATTCTATTTTGCAGCATTTCCTCACAGATGAAATATGACAGAGACAGAGGGAACTGAAGGCTTAAGCCGGCAGCTGGATCTGCACTGGGTCCCTGAGGAGTAGATGTCCGCCAGTCAGTCAGTCCTCTGAAACTCCTCCTGAACTAAATCCACTAATAATACTAGAAGGGAGAGGCTCTATCAGCACATCATTTCAAAGGTCTGACTGACTGCTTTGACATTATCACTCTCTGGAGTCTGGAGAGAAGAAAATAACTGTGCAGTGCCGGTGGTCTAGCTCCCGGCAGTGACACATATTCCTCTCACCACCGGATACCAGGTTTCAACCACCACTCCAACCCTCTGTCATTTTGGACTCAATAAAGAAACAAGATTCTGTGCCTCGATACGCAGCGTATCAAATTGACTCCCTCATCGTTATCTCTAATCGTGCCATTTCTACCGTGATATCATTGAACTTGTATCAAAGGTTTGGATGAGATTGCATTTGAATCAAAAGACAGTAACCTGTAGTCCACTTTGATTTCATTAGGAGAACCTAAGTCCTTGGTCCACCTCATGCGGCCGGTTAAGAGCAATAGTACTGAAAGAGATGCAAATGTATTTATCTCTTCTGAGACTGAGCTAGTGGTGTCAGTCAGAGTGTTGGTGGCCGAGTAAGAGCCCCAGGGAGTCACTAGGCCACTAGGGAGCAGGGACAGGTATGCTGTACACCAGGGAGTCACTAGGCCACTAGGGAGCAGGGACAGGTATGCTGTACACCAGGGAGTCACTAGGCCACTAGGGAGCAGGGACAGGTATACTGTACACCAGGGAGTCACTAGGGAGCAGGGACAGGTATACTGTACACCAGGAAGTCACTAGGGAGCAGGGACAGGTATACTGTACACCAGGGAGTTACTAGGGAGCAGGGACAGGTATACTGTACACCAGGGAGTCACTAGGGAGCAGGGACAGGTATACTGTACACCAGGGAGTCACAAGGCCACTAGGGAGCAGGGACAAGTATGCTGTACACCAGGGAGTCACTAGGCCACTAGGGAGCAGGGACAGGTATGCTGTACACCAGGGAGTCACAAGGCCACTAGGGAGCAGTGACAAGTATGCTGTACACCAGGGAGTCACTAGGCCACTAGGGAGCAGGGACAGGTATACTGTACACCAGGGAGTCACAAGGCCACTAGGGAGCAGTGACAAGTATGCTGTACACCAGGGAGTCACTAGGCCACTAGGGAGCAGGGACAGGTATACTGTACACCAGGGAGTCACTAGGGAGCAGGGACAGGTATGCTGTACACCAGGGAGTCACTAGGGAGCAGGGACAGGTATGCTGTACACCAGGGAGTCACTAGGCCACTAGGGAGCAGGGACAGGTATACTGTACACCAGGGAGTCACTTGGGAGCAGGGGCAGGTATACTGTACACCAGGGAGTCACTAGGGAGCAGGGACAGGTATGCTGTACACCAGGGAGTCACTAGGGAGCAGGGACAGGTATACTGTACACCAGGGAGTCACTAGGCCACTAGGGAGCAGGGACAGGTATACTGTACACCAGGGAGTCACTAGGCCACTAGGGAGCAGGGACAGGTATGCTGTACACCAGGGAGTCACTAGGGAGCAGGGACAGGTATGCTGTACACCAGGGAGTCACTAGGCCACTAGGGAGCAGGGACAGGTATGCTGTACACCAGGGAGTCACTAGGCCACTAGGGAGCAGGGACAGGTATACTGTACACCAGGGAGTCACTAGAGAGCAGGGACAGGTATGCTGTACACCAGGGAGTCACTAGGCCACTAGGGAGCAGGGACAGGTATGCTGTACACCAGGGAGTCACTAGGCCACTAGGGAGCAGGGACAGGTATGCTGTACACCAGGGAGTCACTAGAGAGCAGGGACAGGTATGCTGTACACCAGGGAGTCACTCGGCCACTAGGGAGCAGGGACAGGTATGCTGTACACCAGGGATTCACTAGGCCACTAGGGAGCAGGGACAGGTATGCTGTACACCAGGGAGTCACTAGGCCACTAGGGAGCAGGGACAGGTATACACCAGGGAGCAAGGTGTCACTCCACTCTTCCAAGGGGCAGATTGAAAGCTTCTGGCCAAGAGAAAAGCAGATGAAAACCTCTCTTCGGATTTGAGTTCTTCAAGAGTATTATACATAACAAGAGTTACAGTCTGGGAGCTACAGCAAGTAGTTTATGCATAATAAAAAGCCACCAGATCTTTGTGAGGACCAGCACTTATTTTTTGTATGTCAGCATTTCTTGGCACCTGGTGTTCAACTTCTCTCTTATTGGTCTTTATTTTATCTCCCGAAATAAGAACTTCACCCAGAGACTCCAGTTGTGGAGATTTGCAGAGCAAGCTAAGCTATAAGCTTGACCACAAGTTGCTAAAACCTGAACATGAATTCAGCTGTACTAAGAATAAAACACTTAAAAAAACAAAAACAAGATAGGAGTCAGCAATGTAACCTTTTAGTATGCAAACGACCGGATTCTCGCCTCATTGGCAATAACTGATGAATTGGGGAGAGGCATTATCATGTATTATACTGCAATTGAAGTCACTTACACCAATGGCTGTAAGGATGGGAACTTGATAGATCCATTTAATGTTACCCGCACTTAACTCCCAGCATCTGTTGAGAGAGAAAGAGAGAGAGAGATTAGAGTACATTTGTACTGCAGGAGCTCCTCACTGCTCTCAAAACAGTGCATGTCGAGGTGCAACAAAAGTGTAGTGACTCGGGGCGCTCCGCACGCACAGCGGCTGTGAGAAGAGGCAAAGGTGTGCAGCTGCAACAATAAGGCAAGTAGGCCGCTGACTGAATGAGGACAAGAGTTCTGCAACACCTCGGGAGATCCTGTTTCCAAACCAGATGATTGCGGGGAGCCGAGTTCATCTCAGCAGGCTCCTGCATGCTGCCATGGGCTCCTCCACTTAAAAAGTGTGTTGCTGGAGGTGTATGTGGAACACGGATATGGTAGGTGAAGGAGGGGGTGGCGTGTCACTCTCACCCACCGTGCGTCTGCCAGCGTTGCCCGGACAACAGCCCAGGCGGCGACGAAGAGAGCAGGGACACCTGTAATTAGAGAGGACAATGATTGCTTACTGCGATCTTAAGATCTTCAGTACGCTGAATACATTCAATTGATACTGGCAAGAGCAGTGAGATTTTTGTTTCTTCCTTTAAGATATAAAATGATCCCCACACACCTGCAACAAGCAAACTCATATGTCGGAGTGCTTTTCCTATTTCGAATGACAGCTATAGTAACAGGTGGCTGTCAACAACATGAGCGCTGTTGTGATTGGGTGACTGCATGCGTTTCTAAGACGGCAGAGCAGCTCACCCCATCCAATCAGTGTAAAGCCCCACAGGTATTTGGTGTCCGAGTAGAAGGCCATGAAGATGAGGCTGTGGAGGTACAGCCCCTCTACCAGGATCCAGTAGTAGTTGGTTGCCAGGAAGTAAATGAAGAGCAACACAGTGATCTTGCATCCAACCTGGTAAAATCAACAGCTTGTTAAAAACAACCTGTAGTGCAAAGATCTGTGGTCCAGTGGTAACACTTTCGGCTCCATACACATATGCAGCTCCCTGCCGGCGACCAGGGTTCAATCGCTGCATGCTCCCTTCTCACTGTCTCCTCCTCACTTATCTCCCACTCTAATCTATCTGTCAATAAAGCACAAATGAAAAAAAGGGATTGTTAGTTCCACGAGCTGAACCACACAGAATGCTTTGTGACCACAAAACAGATCCTGACTGATTGAAGTATTAGTCATAGTAGGGATATCAGATGTGTTGGTGAAAATATATATCTTTTTATCTATGCACAAATCGTCCCGTTTGTCATGATTTACCTGCTGAGGGAATAGTCTTTTTCCCCCCAGAAATGCAAACTAGATAGTTAACTAAATAGTATGTTTTTCTAGTAATAAAAATTAAGTTCTGGGAAAATAAAAACCTTTGAATGTTATTCTCTTTCCCTGATGTTTGTCTGTCGTGATGGAGATATTTGTATAGAGGAAATTGCCGCCTGCCTGGGGATATCCTGACAGAGGAAAAACTGGAACAACGAGATGGCGCCGACAGAGATGGTCGCCTCGCTTCGAGTCCTATTTTGTTTTTTTATGTATTATTTCTTACAATGTTACCCCAGGAAATCTTAAGTCTTATTACATACAGCCCCACAAGGGTGCAAGCTCAGCCCCCTCCTGTACTCCCTGTTCACCCACGACTGTGTGGCCATGTATGCTTCCAACTCAATCATCAAGTTTGCAGACAACACAACAGTAGTGGGCTTGATTACCAATGACAACGAGACAGCCTATAGGGAGGAGGTGAGGGCCAGGAAAATAACCTCTCACTCAACGTCAACATAACAAAGGAGATGATCGTGGACTTCAGGAAATAGCAGAGGGAGCACCCCCCATGCACATCGAAGGGACAGCAGTGGAGAAGGTGGAAAGTTAAGTTCACACAAAACCCTGACAAAACTTTTACAGATGCACAATCGAGAGCATCCTGTCGGGCTGTATCACAGCCTGGTATGGCAACTGCACCGCCCTCAACAGCAAGGCTCTCCAAAGGGTGGTGTGGTCTGCACAACGTATCACCGGGGGCAAACTACCTGCCCTCAATGACATCTTACTTTACTCATATCATATGTATATACTGTATTTTATACCATCTATTGCACTCTATTGCACTATGCCACTCGGCCATCGCTCATCCATATATTTATATGTACATATTCTCATTCACCCCTTTAGATTTGTATGCATTAGGTAGTTGTTAGATTACTTGTTAGATATTACTGCACTGTCGGAACTAGAAGCACGAGCATTTCGCTACACTCGCATTATCTGCTAACCATGTGTATGTGACCAATCAAATTTGATTCGAGGTCTTCAGGTTACATGACATTCTCAACTGTTGATCCTCTTTTCCCAGTAATTTCCCACTGCGGCTGAGCTTAGACTCACAGTATGACAAACAGTACGAAGAGACTGTTGATAAAGTTCAGTTCAAGTTGAGGATTATGAGGAGGACACAGAAAATGACTGACGCAGTGTTGTTTTCCATTGAAGTCATATGGCGTTGCCGCCACAAAGTCATCAACATTATCAAAGACGTTGGTTACGTGTGGCAGCGGTAGTGCTGCAATCGACCATGCACGCATAGGAGTGACATGGGTTTGTATCCCCACCCCAGCCACTTTCTCCCCTCCACAAACTATACATCCACAGTAGATCTACATTCTGAACTGTCTGAATAAAGAGAAAAATACGGGAAAGCTCTCTAGGTCTGTCTGAATACCCCTACCTAAGTTCTAAATAGTACTCTGACTGGGTATGCAAAAGAACAGAAAGATTTACAGTATGTGACCTGCTGGAGGTCATTTTGCAGGGCGCTGGCAGTGCACCTCCTTGCACAAAGGCGGAGGTAGCGGTCCTGCTGCTGGGTTGTTGCCCTCCTACGGCCTCCTCCACGTCTCCTGATGTACTGGCCTGTCTCCTGGTAGCGCCTCCATGCTCTGGACACTACGCTGACAGACACAGCAAACCTTTTTGCCACAGCTCGCATTGATGTGCCATCCTGGATGAACTGCACTACCTGAGCCACTTGTGTGGGTTGTAGACTCCGTCTCATGCTACCACTAGAGTGAGAGCACCGCCAGCATTCAAAAGTGACCAAAACATCAGCCAGGAAGCATAGGAACTGAGAAGTGGTCTGTGGTCACCACCTGCAGAATCACTCCTTTTTTGGGGGTGTCTTGCTAATTGCCTATAATTTCCACCTTTTGTCTATTCCATTTGCACAACAGCATGTGAAATTTATTGTCAATCAGTGTTGCTTCCTAAGTGGACAGTTTGATTTCACAGAAGTGTGATTGACTTGGAGTTACATTGTGTTGTTTAAGTGTTCCCTTTATTTTTTTGAGCAGTGTATTATTTTAGCACATGAAAGGGTCCCGCACCATTATAACCTAACCGAAAGCAGATGTGGGCGTTAACAAGCAAGCTCTGAGATGAAAAGATAATAATGGAAAAAAGTCAAGGGAAGCTATTTTCATATAGAGGGAGGGGACTCTATACGTTATGCAAAGACAGAATCCTATAAAGGCAGGACTCTGTAATATGAGAATTTAGTATTTTTCCATGGAGGGGCTCGGCCCTGTTACGTTTGTGATAGGGTCCTTCCATGGAAGGGCTCATTTTTGCTACTTTGTATTAAAGTCTATATTGAATTCACAAGTTCTTGTAAGAGTGTTATATTTCTGAGACGATTCTCCACGACAATACCACCCCAATAAATCCATGGATGACGCAATCGCCTGCACACTGCCCTATGCCATCTGGACAAGAGGAACACCTATGTATTGACTACAGCTCAGCATTCAACACCATAGTACCCTCCAAGCTAATCATTAAGATTGGGGCCCTGGGTCTGAACCCTCTGCAATTGGGTCCTGGACGTCCTGACGTTAGGCAACAACACCTCCACTACGTTGATCCTCAACACAGGGGCTCCACAAGGGTGCGTGCTCAACCCCTTCCTGTACTCCCTGTTCACCCATGACTGCGTGGCGTGTCCAACTTAATAATCATCAAGTTTGCCGACGACAACAATGGTAGGCCTGATTACCAACAACGACGAGACAGTGTACAGGGAGGTGAGGACCCTGAGTGGTGCCTGGAAAATAACCTCTCCAACGTCAACAAAACGAAGGAGATGATCGTGGACTTCAGGAGACAGCAAAGGGAGCACACCGCCATCCACTGGGCCGCAGTGGAGAAGGTGAAAAGCTTCAGGTTCCTCGCCGTACACATCACTAACAATCTGAAATGGTCCACCCACACAGACAGACAGTTCTGAAGAACCCAGTAACTCAACCCTGCACCTTAGAGGCTTATGCCCTATGTACAGTACATAGAAATTGAACACTGGTCACTTGAATAATGTTTACATACTGTTTTACCCACTTCGTATGTCTTTCTGCTCCCGAGTGGCGCAGCAGTCTAAGGCACTGCATTTCAGTGCAAGAGGTGTCACTATAGTACCTGGTTCGAATCCAGGCTGTATCACATTCAGCCGTGATTGGGAGTCCCATAGGGTGGCGCAAAAATTGGCCTTCGCCGGGGTAGGCCGTCATTGTAAATAAGAATTTGTTCTTAACTGACTTGCCTAGTTAAATAAAGGTTAAGTAAAAACAAATTGATCTGCTCTAAATGTACAGTTTTATAAAGCATGGCTCTAGTCTACCCTTTTCCACTGGCGGTACCAACTTTTTCAGTTGATGGCACAAGATTTGGTCGCACCAATTCTTTCACCAGTGAGCGCCGATTAATGACTTGACCAGTGGTTTTGACTATTGCTGTACAATTTATCTATTTCTGTACAAATACTATTCTATCCATAATGTCTATACATGCCATAATATACATATATACACACACACACACTGAACAAAAATATAAACACAACATGCAATAATTTTACTGAGTTACAGTTCATATAAGGAAATCAGTCAATTTAAATAAATTCATTAGGCCCTAATCTATGGATTTCATGACAAAAAAATTTTTAAAGTAGGGGATCAGAAAACCAGTCAGTATCTGGTGACCACCATTTGCCTCATGCAGTGCGACATCTCCTTCGCATAGTTGATCAGGCTGTTTATTGTGGCCTGTGGAATGTTCTCCCACTCCTCTTCAATGGCTGTGTGAAGTTTCTGGATACTGGCGGGAACTAGAAGACGCTGTCGTACACATCGATAGTGCGCATCCCAAACATGCTCAATGGGTGACATGTCTGGTGAGTATGCAGGCCATGGAAGAACTGGGGCATTTTCAGCTTTCAGGAATTATGTACAGATCCTTGCGACATGGGGCCGTGTATTACAATGCTGAAACATGAGATGGCGGCGGATGAATGGCACGACAATGGGCTTTAGTATCTCGTCACGATATCTCTGTGCATTGAAATTTCTATCTATAAAATACAATCGTGTTCGTTATCTGTAGCTTGTTCGTGCCCATACCATAACCCCACTGCCACCAGGGAGCACTCTGTTCACAACGTTGACATGAGCAAACCGCTCGCCCACACGAAGCCATCTGCTCGGTACAGTTGAAATAGGTGTGGCCAGTGTCCATCGAAGGTGAGCATTTTCCCACTGAAGTTGGTTACGACGCCGAACTGCAGTAAGGTCAAGACCTTGGTGAGGACGACGAGAACGTAGATGAGCTTCTCTGAGATGGTTTCTGACAGTTTGTGCAGAAATTATTTGGTTGTACAAACACACAGTTACATCAGCTGTCTGGGTGGCTGGTCTCAGATGATCCCGCATGATGTGGAGGTCCTGGGCTGGCGTGGTTACACGTGGTCTGCGGTTGAAAAACCATTCCAAGTGAAGCTGGTTGAGAGAATGCCAAGAGTGTGCAAAGCTGTCATCGAGGCAAAGGGTGGCTACTTTGAAGAATCTAAAAATGATTTGTTTAACACTTTTTTGGTTACTACATGATTCCATATCTGTGGGACTCCCAAGGTCAAGGGGTCTGAATACTTTCCGAAGGCACTGTATATTTATACTCCGGACTCCAATATTGACCACCCTAATATTTCTATATTCCTTAATTCTGTTCTTTTACTTTTAAATGTGTGTGTATTGTTGCGTATTGTCAGATACTACTACACTGTTGGAGCTAGGAACACAAGCATTTCGCTACACCCACAATAACATCTGCTAAATATCTGTATGCGACCAATATCATTTTGTTTGATTTAGATTCGATTGTATTCAACGTGTATTTATCAACCCCCCTAAGTTGTGCTGCTATTTATGCCATGACACTTGAGGGCAAGCATTTAAGTGCACTTCATACTTCATGGTCCCGTGTGGCTCAGTTGGTAGAGCATGGCGCTTGCAACGCCAGGGTTGTGGGTTCATTCCCCACGGGGGGACCAGGATGAATATGTATGAACTTTCCAATTTGTAAGTCGCTCTGGATAAGAGCGTCTGCTAAATGACTTAAATGTAAATGTAATACAACAAAACAAACGGACCTTGAAGTTGAAGGGGAGAACATTACTGTACTCACAAACTGGGAGTTGTCAAGGGGCATAGCAGAGATAGTCTTGTAGTTGTCCATGAGCGCTGTGTCAAACTCCTGCAGACCTCCGTTGGTGTGGACCACCTTGTCCTTGACAAAGATGCTGACGGCACGCAGCATGAAGGACACAAACAGGTGCATGTGGATGTAGTTCCTAGTGCAGTGGAGGCGTCTGCATGGCAGGCAGACAGGTGCAAAACACTCAAGGCTCAACAATCACTATATTCAATCAATGACATGTATTTTATAAAACCCTTTTTACATCAAGCAGTTGTCACAAAGTGCTTTACCCAGCCTGAACCCCAAAGAGCTAGCAACGCAGTAGCAAAAGGACAGTGGCTAAAAAAAAACTAGGTAGAAACCTAGAGAGAAATTCGAAACATCTACATGTTCGTTTTGGCATTCAAACCTAGTTAATTGTGTTGAGGAATTTGGAAATGTACAGTTAATACACATACATTATAAAACCGAACTGCATTGAAAACAATAACCTGAATTGAGTAAAATACACTAAATTCCAAGTTCTTAAAATCAAATTGGTTCACCGCAAATCAGCTTCCTCAGATCATTTGAGTTTGTTTTACGGTGTACGGTGATTTTTTTCAACAGCATCTGTGTTGAAATACTGAGGGAAGATGCTTGAGAGTAATACGTCCTTCTCTAACTGCATTCATGATATTGACAACTCATAACGAAAAGCATTGATATGTTGGATTCACGTCTCCAACTCAACCAACTAAATCTAGTCTCATTAAACTTTAAATGCACATGAAATAAAAGTTGAATTTGATTTAGGCCCTATTCTTTAACTTGTACAAAGGGTGTTTTACTCTGTTATTAGGGAATCATGGCAGTCCTATTCTTTACCTTTGATTCTAGGTTGAGTTGGAGACATGAATCCATGTCATGTCAATGATTCATTTGTAGACAAACTAGAATTAAGGCCAGACTAAGTCAGTGGCACAAAAGATACATCTCATTAAATGTTGATATTTGGTTGTGTTGACAACCAAACACAATTCAGTTTTGCAAGTTTTTCGAAAAGTTAACAAGTCATATGTTGGATTCAGGACTCCAACTAAACCAAAATTAAAAGTTAAAGAATAGGATAAAGCCAGTGGCTCTGTCACGACTTCTGCCGAAGTCGATGCCTCTCCTTGTTCGGGCGGTGCTCAGCGATCGACGTCACCGGTCTTCTAGCCATCATTGATCTATGTTTCATTTTCCATTGGTTTTGTCTGGTCTTCTTACACACCTGGTTCCAATCCCATTCATTAATTGTTGTGTATTTAACCCTCTGTTTCCCCTCATGTACTTGTCAGATATTGTTTATTTTGTTATGTTCATGTTCTATAGATTGGTGTGCGACGGGTTCTTGTACCCTCATTTATTTTATTATGGACTTTGGTTTTGGAGTTCATGTTTTTAAGTTATTAAAATACTCCATTTATACCAAGTTTAATTCTCCTGCGCTTGACTTCCCTGCCACCTACATACGACAGGCTCAGATTAAACTATCCAAACATTAGATATCCTTTTAAAACATTGATATTTAGCTGTGTTGTCAAACACAATTCAATAATAATTTTTGTAATATAGTAAATAAACTAGAGTTAAGGCTCTTACAAACTAATGTAGCAGTGTTTATTCAAACTTAAAATGAGTAACACATCCATGGCCAAATTGAGGTTAGCTTAAGAAAGCGTGCATGTTCAAGATAGCATGCAAAGGCTGAAGGTCTGTGGAGATCTTTACAATCGCTATTAAAATCTGTGCAGAATCTTGAACAGCATTGACCACTTGCATTTCCCAGAGAATTTGGAGATGAGTCAAGAGGATTGGCCAGGATATTTATTTTTACTTCTCATTTAAATGTGAGACTGTTTTTGGAAAATGGTGATGAACAGATGAGGCCTAGTACTGTATGAACTCAGTGGCATTTACACATGTGGATAGAGCAGCAAAGACTTTTCTTTGAAGTGAACATAGAAATATATGGATAATAATGTCCTTTCTCCCAAAGTCTGCACTTGTTCACTTCCTTTCATAGACCGAAAGGAAATGACTGGTATAAGAATGACTATATTTGTGAGAAGGAGCGCACAACTGCACACTTCTGGAAAAAGGACCAATTGTTGGGACACAAGGCTGTCTTACCTGAAGTAGCCTATGATGACAAAGGCCCCTAGAAGAGAGATGAAGGACAGTGCATATCCAACGGTGTACATGACGTACAGCCGGTCAAAGAAGTCCTGCTAGAGAGAAATGGATATGTTATAGACCTGCTACACTGTTTACGCCGGGAGAAAGTTTGGTTTTTAGCTTCTACGCTAGCTGCCTGTGCTCCCGACGCCCCAGTGTAGCTCCGCTGTTAGCATGAGTCAGAGCAACTCAAGTATTGTCATGAGTCAAGTCTGCAACCACAACAACGTTAATTGGAATCTTAGGTGTGACTGAAGTGGTGATTGGGATTACCTTTTCCTCCTCTTGACCAGGTAAAAGGAATTTTAAGCAGTCGGAATAATTGGACCACGTTCGGTTCAACCCCTCCACAGAAACCCAGGAACCGTTGACGTCACACTTCCTGTATGCATGACCTGGACATACACACAGACACAGGCACACAGACACCACACACACGGTCTGGTCATTAACATTGCAACATACAGTTAACTTCCAAAACAAAGGAAACACCAACATAAAGTATCTTAATAGGGTGTTGGGCCACCACGAGCCAGAACAGCTCCAATACAGCTTGGAATGGATTCTACAAGTGTCTGGAACTATATTGTAGGAATGCGACACCATTCTTCAATGAGAAATTCTATAATTTAGTGTTTTTTCTATGGTGGTGGACAACGCTGTCTCAGGCACCGGTCCAGAATCTCCCATAAGTGTTCAATTGGGTTGAAGTCTGGTGACTGAGACGGCCATGGGATATGGTTTACATCGTTTTCATGCTCATCAAACCATTCAATACGTCAAATCCATTACATGTACATTGCTTTTCTCCATATAATGACCACATGATGCAAACAAATGATTTTAACACAATGGTAATACAGTTAAAAAGGTATTCAATATATTCAATTGATACCATGGGCCAGATTTACTAAGGGTTTGCACCAGCTCAGAAATAAAACATTGAAGCTAGAATCCTCATTTGAAACAAGAACAAAGTGGGTCTGTTTTGGCGAAAAGCTTTTGGATATCAAAATTATAGTTTTTTTTAAAACCCCCCGTTTCCCTCAGAAAAGCCTCAATTCGTTGGAGCATGGACTCTATAAGGGGTCGAAAGCGTTCCACAGGGAAGCTGATCCATGTTGACTCCAATGCTTCCCAAAGTTGTGTCAAGTTGGCTGGATGTCCTTTGAGTGGTGGACCATTCTTGATACACATGGGAAACTGTTGAGCTTGAAAAACCCAGCAGCATTGCCGTTCTTGACACAAACTGGCACCTACTACCATACCCCGTTCAAAGGCAATTACATTTTTTGTCTTGCCCATTCACCCTCTCAATGGCACACATACACAATCCAGGTCTCAATTGTCCCTTCTCCTCCCTCCTGAATCCTCCTCCCCCTCCTCCCCCCTCCTCCCTCTCTGCTGATGACTTCGTCAACCATTTTGAAAAGAAGGTCGACGACATCCGATCCTCGTTTGCTAAGTCAAACGACACCGCTGGTTCTGCTCACACTGCCCTACCCTGTGCTTTGACCTCTTTCTCCCCTCTCTCTCCAGATGAAATCTCGCGTCTTGTGACGGCCGGCCGCACAACAACCTGCCCGCTTGACCCTATCCCCTCCTCTCTTCTCCAGACCATTTCCGGAGACCTTCTCCCTTACCTCACCTCGCTCATCAACTCATCCTTGACCGCTGGCTACGTCCCTTCCGTCTTCAAGAGAGCGAGAGTTGCACCCCTTCTGAAAAAACCTACACTCGATCCCTCCGATGTCAACAACTACAGACCAGTATCCCTTCTTTCTTTTCTCTCCAAAACTCTTGAACGTGCCGTCCTTGGCCAGCTCTCCTGCTATCTCTCTCAGAATGACCTTCTTGATCCAAATCAGTCAGGTTTCAAGACTAGTCATTCAACTGAGACTGCTCTTCTCTGTGTCACGGAGGCGCTCCGCACTGCTAAAGCTAACTCTCTCTCCTCTGCTCTCATCCTTCTAGACCTATCGGCTGCCTTTGATACTGTGAACCATCAGATCCTCCTCTCCACCCTCTCCGAGCTGGGCATCTCCGGCGCGGCCCACGCTTGGATTGCGTCCTACCTGACAGGTCGCTCCTACCAGGTGGCGTGGCGAGAATCTGTCTCCGCACCACGTGCTCTCACCACTGGTGTCCCCCAGGGCTCTGTTCTAGGCCCTCTCCTATTCTCGCTATACACCAAGTCACTTGGCTCTGTCATATCCTCACATGGTCTCTCCTATCATTGCTATGCAGACGACACACAATTAATCTTCTCCTTTCCCCCCTCTGATAACCAGGTGGTGAATCGCATCTCTGCATGTCTGGCAGACATATCAGTGTGGATGACGGATCACCACCTCAAGCTGAACCTCGGCAAGACGGAGCTGCTCTTCCTCCCGGGGAAGGACTGCCCGTTCCATGATCTCGCCATCACGGTTGACAACTCCATTGTGTCCTCCTCCCAGAGTGCTAAGAACCTTGGCGTGATCCTGGACAACACCCTGTCGTTCTCAACTAACATCAAGGCGGTGACCCGTTCCTGTAGGTTCATGCTCTACAACATTCGCAGAGTACGACCCTGCCTCCTAATCCTAATCCAGGCACTTGTCATCTCCCGTCTGGATTACTGCAACTCGCTGTTGGCTGGGCTCCCTGCCTGTGCCATTAAACCCCTACAACTCATCCAGAACGCCGCAGCCCGTCTGGTGTTCAACTTTCCCAAGTTCTTTCACGTCACCCCGCTCCTCCGCTCTCTCCACTGGCTTCCAGTTGAAGCTCGCATCCGCTACAAGACCATGGTGCTTGCCTACGGAGCTGTGAGGGGAACGGCACCTCCGTACCTTCAGGCTCTGATCAGGCCCTACACCCAAACAAGGGCACTGCGTTCATCCACCTCTGGCCTGCTCGCCTCCCTACCTCTGAGGAAGTACAGTTCCCGCTCAGCCCAGTCAAAACTGTTCGCTGCTCTGGCACCCCAATGGTGGAACAAACTCCCTCACGACGCCAGGTCA
This sequence comes from Salvelinus alpinus, assembly GCF_045679555.1. NCBI lineage: Eukaryota > Metazoa > Chordata > Actinopteri > Salmoniformes > Salmonidae > Salvelinus > Salvelinus alpinus. The sequence goes on from NC_092123.1 coordinate 10,299,679, forward strand.
GCGGAGTCAATCACCACCTTCCGGAGACACCTGAAACCCCACCTCTTTAAGGAATACCTAGGATAGGATAAAGTAATCCTTCTAACCCCCCCCCCCCTTAAAAGAGTTAGATGCACTATTGTAAAGTGGTTGTTCCACTGGATATCATAAGGTGAATGCACCAATTTGTAAGTCGCTCTGGATAAGAGCGTCTGCTAAATGACTTAAATGTAAATGTAAATGTCCCAAGGCTTAAATCTTTATTTAACCTGTCTCCTCCCCTTCATCTCCTCTGATTGAAGTGGATTTAACAAGTTACATAAATAAGGGATCAAAGCTTTCACCTGGATTCACCTGGTAATGTCATGGAAAGAGGGGGTGTTCTTCATGTTCTGTATACTCAGTGTATACTCTTCAAGAATCATTGGGTATATATCATAAATGTATAAGTCCAAAAATTGATATAGCAACTAAATATTATAGTGTAAACAAAGATTTGTTTTGGGGTTTTATACCTTTCCCCAATTTTTTTTTACAAACTTTGCACCCAGTACAAACACTTAATAAATATGGCCTCATGAGTATAGCCTATCTATACCCCAATACCTTGATGGTTGAAGTCGTAGATGTAGCTGGGGCAGGGGACCTTGGTTAGTGCTCCGGTGGATCCCTGAGGCCAACAGATCAGACCATCCCAGCCAGGGGCACAAAGGTCATCTGGATACATAGTGGGAAAGGGGAGTTAGGTAATATTAGTGGTGGGCACCAATACTGATAATTACATATGATATAGATTTCACTTGATACCGATATGAGCAATTCATATCGTGATATTGTTTTATTTGTGTTTGATATCGGTATATGGAAGGCATATTATGATATTGGTTTATCCTTCCTGTTATTTTACACTATTATGTAAAAACCCATACTGTACATGACTGTTCCTGCATGCACAAACCCCTCTCACAGACCTTCTCACTGGCTCTCAACTTAGTGACTTAATTGCCTGTGGTGAATGGACTTATTTAAATATCGAAAAAATTCAAGTGATATATTAGTATGGATTTTCCATATTAGTGCCCTTCACTAGATAATATACTATGGTAATATGCCAAATATGTAACATTTACTGACATATTGCCATTATACGTCAAATCTTCACAATTACAAACGTCAATATGTCTGATGTAGATATTTTAGGCTTTTACGTTCATAAGTGACATTATTTGGACATTGTGTTGGAGGCTATCGTCATCAAAGGAACGCAGGCTCCCAGGCCAAATACCATGGCCACTCCTTCGGATAAATCTGAACTTAAAAGCAATCATTGCTATTGAACTCAAGGCGTTATCATTGAAAGGTTTCATTGACTTGTTGCTTTTGTGCCCGTCAATGGTAAGTGCTGGTGATCTTGCAGACATTGGACATTGAGTGAATCAATTTAAGAAAGGGCAAATATCCAGCAGTGTGCACTCAGTCCACATCATTAATGAAACAAGCTGAAGAAGAATCAATTTACTACATATCGGCTCCATGGACAAAAACTCTTTCTCCCACTATTAAACCTCCGCTCCCTTGATTAAACACATTTCTAATATGAATCTATATTCCATGATGAGAGTGTGAGGTGGAAAGACAAAGCTTATGAGTCACTCATTAGCGACAAGTGCAAAAACATTGCTCATAGTCATTACAGCTATATATACACACACACACACCATCTGTCCACCAGATGAGTAGGCTAGTGGGAGAGCACTAGGAGTAATAGGTTGTCGTCTTTTGTCAGCTAGCCCTCCTGATGGTTCAGTGAAACAAGTGACTAGGGTGGGTGTGTGTCACAAATTGCACCCTATTCCCTTTATAGTACACGACTTTTAGTGCCATTTGGGACGCAAGCTGAGACTGAGTAATAAAGACCTAAGACGGAGAAAAAATAAGTAGTAAATAGATTTAAATCAATTAATCTATTTTATGATTGCAATTAGGGTTGCACATTTTGGGGAATATTCAGAGGTGGAAACTTTCCGTGGGAATTAACGGGAATATATGGGAATTAATATCAATACCATTTAAATGTAGATGTTTTTTGTTTTTTGCATACCATATACGGAGACAGAAACAGAAACCTTTTACCTTATCATAAGTAGACATAATTGGAAATTATTAAATCCTTCCAATAGAAATAAAAACAATTTAAAATCAAATCAAATTTTATTTGTCACATACACATGGTTAGCAGATGTTAATGTGAGTGTAGCGAAATGCTTGTGCTTCTAGTTCCGACAATGCAGTAATAACCAACAAGTAATCTAACCTAACAATTCCACAACTACTACCTTATACACACACGTGTAAAGGGATAAAGAATATGTACATAAAGATATATGAATGAGTGATGGTACAGAACGGCATAGGCAAGATGCAGTAGATGGTATAGAGTACAGTATATACATATGAGATGAGTAATGTAGGGTATGTAAACATAAAGTGGCATAGTTTAAAGTGGCTAGTGATACATGTATTACATAAAGATGGCAAGATGCAGTAGATTATATAGAGTACAGTATATACATATAAGATGAGTAATGTAGGGTATGTAAACATTATATTAAGTGGCATTGTTTAAAGTGGCTAGTGGTACATTTTTACATAATTTCCATTCCATTTAGTTACGAATTGAACTTTAATTAAATGAGTTGACTCGTCACATGGGATGATTTCACTGAAAAACAAAAGGGAATATTGAATGATCCCCAATGATCCATCGCATCTCCCAAAAACGTTTTCAACATACATCTGTAAAATGATTGTCTAGAAACTAAAGCTTTGGTTGTCTTCCTCTCAGGCTTCCATGTCTTCTCCCTGGACCTCAATGTCCACTTCATCTTCACTGTCACTTTCCAAACTTGTTGAGGATGGCTCGTCGTCAGGCTCAAAAAGCCTAAAATTAGCCCGGATGGACACCAATTTTTCAACCCCTGTATTGGTCAGCTTGTTGCGTGCTTTGGTGGGTGTGTTCCCAAACAAGGACCAGTTGCGCTCTGAGGTGGCTGATGTTGGTGGGATTTGGAGGATGATGGAGGCAACAGGGGACAGAGCCTCAGATCCACAAAGTCCCTTCTACCAGGTGGCTGATGAGATATGTTGGCACAACTGCCATATTGCATCTTCATCCCAAAGCCCTTGCTTGGAAGTGTACTTCGCCAGACTGCCAAGAACCTTGCCCTCATCCAGGCCAAGGTAGCGAGACACGGTAGTGATGACACCATAGGCCTTGTTGATCTCTGCACCAGACAGGATGCTCTTGCCAGCATACTTTGGGTCCAACATGTACGCCACGGCGTGTATGAGATTCAGGCAGAAGTCTTCATGCTTTTTGATGCATTTCAGAACTGCAGTTTCCTCTGCTTGGAGCAACAGTGAAGTGGGCAGGGCAGTACGAATTTCTCCTCTTACATCTGCAAGCAGAGTCTGAACATCAGACAGGATGGCATTGTCTCCCTCAATCTGTGCAATGGCTACTGCTATAGGTTTCAGGAGTTTCAGGCTGCTTACCACTCTCTCCCGAAATACATAATCTAGGAGGATCCTCTTGATGGGGCTGTCCATATCGGAAGACTGTGCTATGGCCATTTCTTGGAGAGACTCCTTCCCCTCCAGGAGACTGTCAAACATGATGACAACACCACCCCAACGGGTGTTGCTGGGCAGCTTCAATGTGGTGCTCTTATTCTTCTCACTTTGCTTGGTGAGGTAAATTGCTGCTATAACTTGATGACCCTTCACATACCTAACCATTTCCTTGGCTCTCTTGTAGAGTGTATACAATGTTGTTTTCAGTGCCATGATGTCCTTGAGGAGCAGATTCAATGCATGAGCAGCACAGCCAATGGGTGTGATGTGAGGTTAGGACTCCACTTTAGACCAAGCAGCCTTCATGTTTGCAGCATTGTCTGTCACTAGTGCAAAAATTTGCTTGACCTTCACTTGAACTCTGTATCCAGCAAATGAGTAGATAAAGCATGTCTGGTTGGAGGGGTGTATGCTGGGCGAAGAACATTCAGAAATATCTTCCAATACACATTGCCTGTGAGCATCAGAGGTGAATCACTTCCATACACAGCTCGAGCAAGACATTAATCAGAATTTCTCTGACTACGTTCCTCCATTGAGTCAAAAACCATTCTGATTCCAGGAGGACCATGAGCTGTTGCTATCGATAAGGTGTCTAATTCATAATTTTCAACTCGAATAGAAGTCGAGGGACTTTTGTCAGAGGTTGCTTGTTGTGAGCGCTGAGGGAACTTTATGCACTTGCCCAGATGATTCTGCATCTTTGTTGTATTCTTCACATATGATTTGGCACAGTATTTTCAAATGTACACAGCTTTCCTTCTACATTAGCTGCAGTGAAATGTCTCCACACATCAGATAGTGCCTGTGGCATTTTCCTGTAAAGATTAGGGAAAAAACGAGTAAAAAAACCCAAATACAATTCCATGTACAGATAAATAGTTAAGCAGTTAGATTAAACAACTCCTGTGTGTAAGATAAATGTTTTAAAATGAAACATGTATGGAAACAGGTGAATTAACACTCCTCAGTTAATAGGCTCAAGCAAGCTAAAACCCATATGGCAGCAAAAAATAACTTGCAGAAATTGTTAACAAGTTAGAAATGATTCAAAACACACCTTGCTCTAGGCTACAATTTAATAGTTAACAAAAAAAATCATGCATGTGATATAAAATATATTCACCCCACCCAGTATTGTCATGAAAACTTACCAGAAAGCATGTAGTCCTTGGCTCAGACAGTGTAGTAGTGTGGGCTCAATAGCATCTCATTAGTGTGCAAGATCTTGAGAATCAGCTGTACATGTGATGGAAGAGTGCACTGTGCATGCAAAGGGTAGTAATTCCATTGAATTGAGAATAGTTTAACCAACATTGCCACACGACCTGGAATTTCCTTATGTGTTTCCCACAAAAAAAGGTTCACTGTTATAAGCTAACTTTTTTGATGAATTTAAGCAAAATTCCCCAAATTCCAGGGCTTAACTTCCCATGGAAAATTGGGAAGTGAAAACTTCCTGAAAAATCCTGGAAATTTATCAGAAAGTTGCCAACCCTTTGCAACCCTAATTGCAATCCAGGTCTAAAGAGAAGTAGATATTTGTATATTTCAGTGTCTCAGCTGCAGTAGCCTTCCTATGCGTATGATGTCATACTTCATTATGTCAGAGCCAAATTGGATCTGATTATAGCTGGGTTGAGGCACATTATCATTTGAAACATCAAAGCATGTTGTATCGATTTAAACTGACAGACAGGAAATGTGCCATATTGGGGTTTGGGACCACTTGCCAGGTGGGTCCCATGTGTAGACAGTGTGAAATACCTTAAAGTGGAACTGACAAATGTTTTAACTACTTTGAAAACATGAAAACAGACAATGATAATATCAGTAAAAAATATCAAATTCCCAGTTTATGCTTCAAAACCAATTTGATGAGGTTTTAAAAATAGGTTATTTTTGACTAGAAATTCCATGAAGTAAGGTAAGGCATTGTTGGCAGAATAGATGGATGCAGTTCAATGCATGATTTATATAATTCACCAATACATTTCTTGGTAGACCAAAAAATATTGCTATCAGGTTGTAAATCACAGCTGGCCTGGTACAGTTTGCTGCCTCCATTCAGGATGCACCGTTTCAGTTTCAATGACTCAATATTCTGGACAAAAACAGATGAATGTAACTAAGGCTGGGAATGTCAGTACAATCAAACTAGCAAGGACAGTGATCACAAGTCAGTCATAATGTGGCTAATAGGCTAGCACACGTGTCAAACAAGGCCCGCAGACCGAATAGGACATACAAGCGAGTATAAATGAGTCAACAGTTGAGACATCTACTTTATGAAATTATGCCATGATGCGCTCAAATCGGTGAATTCAACTTCAATATCTGATTTTCCTCTTGAAAATGTCCATAGGCCTAATGTATTAAACCAAGTTATAATTAATGGATTACATAAATTAGAAACAAAAAAAATGTTTTTACTCATGTACACCAACATGAGTTTTCAGTACATAAAATGTGTCGGGAAAATTGCCACTGTATATTTGTCCTGGTAAACGAGGAAATACTGTATTTCAGATGTACAGAATGATTCTCAAATACTGTGGATACATCCGTCCTTAGTCTTCTCAATTAGCAGGCTTGAAGTGAACACCGACCTTGTTAACACCGAGGGAGTGGTAATAGGATGGCTAATAATGGTTGCAACTGAGATCAGGTGTGTGAGGGATCTTAGCCCGTAGATCACCGGGCAGTAATACGGTGGCCAATAATGGTTCGAATTGGGCCGTTGCCTTTAAAGGGACAATCTCGGGAATTAATACAACAAAGCTAAATAATTGCTATACTGTATATCCTACATTTAAAGACTCAAATGGATGAACCAATCCCAGATTGCCCCGTCATTTAAAATTGAAAAGGGAACACAATCTTATAGGGGAACAGGATGATCTGTTATCATTTAGATCTGGTTTAAGTTATCTGGAAAAACCAAATACAACCGAAAAACATATAATATATATATATATATAATTTTTGTACTTTTTTTTATTTATTTTACTCTTATGAAAGGCAGAATATCATTTAGCCAATAAGTGGTTTCATTGATGTCATTTCGGTAACATTTTAAGGGTCCATAATAAACCATTTATAAAAATTGTGTGTTCACCATTTATTAATAATTACTCACATTTGTAAACTGTAATGGGAATTTTTATGTTTGTGCTTTTTTTTTTTATAACAAATGTCTGTCTTTTATTCATGTGCTGTTCTAATAACCTATTTCTGTGTTCATGCAAGTGGCTGACTGTACAAATCCTCACTATCAGTAGCTGCAATTTGGCAGTATGCCCAAACCATGTTTTGAGAACAAACTAAAAAGATAGCTGAGACCTTGAAACTGAGATAAGAGAGAGAGAAGCCTCGTGGGGTGTTGGTCTGTCACACATTTAGAACCGGTATTGGTCGGTCACATGAATGAAACAAAACGGTAATGATTAATTATTTATGCTAAATCATGCAAATATAACTTGTCTGTGTATAGCCGTATATAAGACAACTGCTGGGACTGCCCCGGCAGAGCTCCTGATTGATGTGTACTATGGTGCATTGAGTCGTTCGGAACCTCTCCAGCGCACTGACAATAAACAATGATTCATTTAAGATTGACTTTGAGTGTCCCTTTGTAAGAATTTCCACAACAAAACCATTTACTAATGATTAGTAAAGTCCTTTTGCAGTCCCTAATCTAAAGTGAGCACTATTTATACTTTATAAATGTTGAGAGACCAGTGTAATTTCCCACAAATAGATGCATGCCATTGGTAAACATTCCAGCAGTACCTGGTAAAAAGAATAAGCACGCAACACAGGATGTTAAAGGAAATACACATATATTTATATAGTGTATATACACACACAAAAGTATGTGGACACCCCTTCAAATTAGTGGATTCGGCTATTTCAGCAACACCCATTGCTGACAGGTGTATAAAATCGAGCACACTGCCATGCAATCTCCATAGACAAACATTTGCAGTAGAATGGCCTTACTACAGGATGCCACCTTTCCAACAAGTCAGTTAGTCAAATGTCTGCCCTGCTAGAGCTGCCAGGGTTGACTGTGAGTGCTGATATTGTGAAGTGGAAACGTCTAAGAGCAACAACGGCTCAGCAGCAAAGTGGTAGGCCACACAAGCTCACAGAACGGGACCGCCAAGTGCTGAAGCGCGTAAAAATCATCTGTCCTCGGTTGCAACACTCACTACCGAGATCCAAACTGCCTCTGGAAGCAACTTCAGCACAAGAACTGTTCGTGCAGCCGCACACAAGCCTAAGATCCCCATGCGCAATGCCAAGTGTCAGCTGGAGTGGTGTAAAGCTCACCCGCCATTGGACTCTGAAGCAGTTGAAACGCGTTCTCTGGCGTGATGAATCACGCTTTACCATCTAGCAGTCCGGCGGACGAAGCTGGCGGACACGCTACCTGCCCGAATGCATAGTGACAACTGTAAAGTTTGGTGAAGGAGGAATAATGGTCTGGGGCTGTTTTTCATGGTTCGGGCTAGGCCCTTTAGTTCCAGTGAAGGGAAATCTTAACGCTACAACATACAATGACATTCTAACTTTGTGGCGAACAGTTTGGGGAAGGCCTTTTCCTTTTCCAGCATGACAAGTGAGGTCCATACGGAAATGGTTTGTCGAGATCGGTGTGGAAGAACTTGACTGGCCTGCACAGAGCCCTGACCTCAACCCCATCGAAACACCTTTGGGATGAATTGGAACTCCGACTGCAAGCCAGGCCTAATCGCCCAACATCAGTGCCCGACATCACTAATGCGCTTGTGGCTGAATGGAAGCAAGTCCACATACTTTTGGTCATGTTGTGTGTATACACACACACACACACACACACACGTGTGAATAACTAGCTAACTAACATTTACAAATGTGGGAATAATGATTACTAAATGGTGGGCAAACTGTTTGTAAATGCCTTATAAATGTTTTATAACGGACCCTTAAAATAACGTGTTAAAGTCATTTCTGCATCTCTCAGAGTATATAGCAAACTGTATTTTCATAACGCCTCCCAGTGAAACCGTAAGACTTCCGTCATGACTAAATTTGGATGGCTACCAGACGCTGGTCTGTTTTTTAAGTAGCCAGGATTTACTATAGACGGTCACCAAACAATAAACACATGAATTATCCATTATGCACCAATATCTGTTTACGTTCTGATATTTCCATTCTCCCACCTGGTTTTAACGACTGGTTAGATTCTGGATCAAAACACACAAAGCGGTTTGTTTTTATCCAGCTCTCACACTGCTACAGAATGTGGGCGGACACACGGAGGATAATAATACGGAGAGCAGCAGCCAGAAAGAGAAACAACCGCAAGGGTTGGGGCTGGTAAATTGGCACAGATTCAAATGAATGGAATAAATCCTCATTTCAGCACCCACAGATTCCGTGGCTAGGGAGAGACACAGCATAATATCGGTGATCTTAAGTCATCTTTGTCTAATCAAACTGCAGTGGTAGTCCAAGTAAATAAAGGCTTTTCAAGAAGTTCCTCCCTCCGCTCTTCAAGAGTGCCTATATGAGAAAACGAAGATGACTTTTTCTAAATGTTTTCAGTGGTTGCCATCAGCCCAGTTATTTTCCCCCCTCCCCAAGACCACTTCTGTCAATTGTAGTTTTCATCCATGCTGTATTGAAAGTTGTCTCAAGTTACCGCAATTAAAAATATAGAATAATAATTATAATAATTCGGGGGTGATAAATCATTTGGACAAATATCAGAATACACATTTTTTGCATGAAGCATTACTCAATCCAGTAAATCTCATGTTGACTGACAATGTGAGAAATGCAACAGAGTTCAGTGTTGTCAGTGTTCACGCAACAGCACCACATCCAGTCTCTTTTACCAACTCCAACCTCTGACTGAGTGAACCCTGGTAGAATGTGGGCAGACGTGGGAGCAGGCTAGTGTTTGACCGTCCCGCAAAACCCAACCCCATTTCCAATACGCGGGAGACGAAAAACACGTAAAGTTATGGGATTTAGTCTCTCCAGACAGGATGAAGTATGGGGGGCTGCTACGGTTACCATAAAGGTCTGTCTGGATCCACCCGGAAACACGCTGGCCAATGGGGCTCTGCTAAAGCTAGGTAGACCAATCATCTGCTTAGTGGGTACCGATTACAGAAACACAAACAAAAAAAAGTTTGGAAATGACCTATGCTGCCCAAAGAGTAAAATGATGTACGTGTTTGCCCACCTGCAGGGTTGTGTGTGGAGATGTTCTGATGACACTCAACTTTGACATCATACAGCAGGTACATCTGCTCCTGTGCTGTGAGGCCGACCTCTGGATGAACCTACAGAGTAGATTGCAGCATTGGTTCAAAAAGGTGCCCCTTAGATGCTGATCTTTGGTCAGTTTAGCATTTACCCCACTAATAGTTAAGGTTAGGATTGGGGAGGGCAAGCTGATCCTAGATCTGCACCTAGGGGAATCTTCCCCCCGGAGATCATTTTGAGCTCAAACATAACGAGCAGAAATGGTAAAGTGGCTTTGATATAAACGTTGATTAAATCTAAAGGTCATATTTACAATGACATATACTGTAGCATAACACACTTCATAAATAAAACATAGGTCATATACATTTGGCACACAGTAAGCAATCGCCACACACACACACACTTGTTGACGCACTGTCCTCATACTTCTGCCTCATTTAAATGCATTCAAGGAGAAAGTGGATGTTGAGTACTAGTCAATAATGAATATGCAAACATTGACTGATGAGTACAGAAGTGGGCATGTCAGAATAGCATACATAACAGAATACATTTCCACATGAAATAGCACCAATATAAGAAACATAATATGGGGGCGACAGGGATCCATCTTAGATTTACCATTATTTACAGAAGAAGTATTTTAAAAGATAGACAGAGAGGAAAGGGTATAGGAGTAGAGGAATAGGGAACTGTAGATGCAAGACAAAGCAACCAAATTCTGGGTTTCTGTACAGCACTTTGAGATATCAGCTGATGTAAGAAGGGCTATATAAATACATTTGATTTGATTAGAATTCATTATGCCAAGAACTTTGTCAACTAGACTTGCAATAGCCTGCCGAAACATAGGCTAATAAATGTTTTACTAGTTGAATGGTACATTTCTAACATCCCTTCTCATTTCACCTTGCCCTCACCCCATACCTACACCTGAATATACACTGAGTGTACAAAACATTAGGAACATTTACTGTAATTCAGCAGATGCTCTTATCCGGAGTGATTTACAGGAGCAATTAGGGTTAACACCTTCCTAATATTGATTTGCACCCCCTTTTTGCCGCCAGAACAGCCTCATATCGTCGGGGCATGGACTCTACTAGGTGTCAAAAGCGTTCCACAGGGATGCTGGCCAATGTTGACTCCAATGCGTCCCACCGTTTTGTCAACTTGGCTGGGTGTCCTTTTGGCGTTGCGCCATTTTTGATACACACGGGAAACTGTTGGCGTGAAAAATCCAACAGCGTTGCAGTTCTTGACACACACAAACGGGCACCTACTACCATACCCCGTTCAAAGGAACTTAAAAATGTTGTCTTGCCCATTCATCCTCTGAATGGCACACATACACAATCCATGTCTCATTTGTTTAACGGCCCGTTAATTAACCTGTCTCCTCCCCTTCATCTACACTGATTGACATCAATAAGAGATCATAGCTTTCACCTGGTCAGTCTGTGGAAAGTGGAAAGAGCAGGTGATCCTAATGTTTTGTACACTCAGTGTATATAATCTAGCATCGTGTTGCTGGTAGCCTATGTAAAATGGTCATGCAAATTCCGTATGTGTGTGGTTTATTATATACACAGTGTAGGCTCCTGTAACAAAACAGGGGATAACCCTATGGATGAATTATTCCACAAAACATACAAACAATATTGCTCTATCGTCTAGCCTACTTACCTGTGCGTAAACGTGTAGGTAAATTACATTCCAGCATAAAAAAAACTTCGAAAAGTTACGCAGAAGTATTGTATTCATTCTGCAGATCATTGGTGGACAGCGTTGCATATAGAGGGTTCGATAAACTCCAAAATCAGCTGTGTTTCTGAAGCACGCAGTAGTTCAGGTGTTGTGTCAAACTCGTGTTACAGTCCGACTGTACGTGGTTCTCCTTCCTGTAGCCTAGCCTACTCTGTGTGTATTTCCATCCGACGCTCTTGAAGTCGGTTGAAAGAGGATGTCAGGAGAAGGGGCGCAGGAATAGTGCAGGCTTGGTCAGAGTTTTGATGTCATCTGTCTGAAATAAGAATGTACCATAAACTTGTTCAAAACGTTTACTGATCACTTGTGGACCTTAAAATAGATAGGCTATATGACTGGCCTTTCGGGCTACTTGTGTCCTGTAGTTTTTCTCTGAAACACACAATTTTAGTAGGTAAAATGTGCTTTACAGAGGCAATTTGGGCATGTTGTCTCTCTTGTGGGCCATGAGCGTTAAATGCCATTTAAAAAAATATTTTAAAAACACGAATAGTCATTTCGGTCAAAAAGCCGCAAGAAAATTTCAACCAGAATTATCCATAGACTAGACGTGTAAAATCGAGTTTGCACCTGACAACCAAAATAACTATTAATCTCTACTGTAGCCTAGCTAACCTACCTATAACTGCATTTCCCGTCTGTACGTGCGTAAAGTCGCTATCTATCCGTAGTCCTGAAATGTTGCCATGTGGGAAGGGTGTCTGCAGCCGTCTGCACGATTCAGTGTGTGTGTTCAGTTCGCTCATGAGTGTCTTAAAAACGAATTTTCTAATTAAAGATGAATGCATTTTGAGAAATTGAGTGTCTTTACGAAATTACACAAATAAAAAATGTATGCATTTAGAGAAAAATATTGTTTGCAATATTGTTCATGTTGAATCTTGGTCACACTGAGTTTGTGTGAACAGGTTACAGCGTTCAGAAATCTTAAAGCTACAGTCTGTAATTGGCAGTACATCAATTGTTTTAATTTGAAATGAATGATAAAGCCATTGATTCTTCACGAATATAACTTATAAATGCCTCATGATCTTAGAGCAACTGTTTTACCCCACCAGAACCCAAATAATACTGTAATGACCTGACTAGATCATAAAGGAACAATTGTCCAGACAGAGGATTGAGTTTACGAATGTACGGTTTATTAACCCAACTTCACACAGGCTACTGTTTGGCCGTAGCCCACGCCAAATAAATGAAGGATACCCTATAAAACAACCTCGACCTTCTCTTGTGAAGGCCAGACGTAAGAGAGAGAACAATGGCTAAACCTGGTCTTAACTTCCAATGCTCCATCCCCCTGCCCAACCCCCCTCCACGCCACTCCGCCAACCACCAGGATGCCCGGCGTCAGAACATTCCAGGCATTCCCGTGATTGGCAGATAGCAGGTTGATTGACATGTCGGACCCCGCGAACACTTGGTACTGGTAAGTACAACACAACCAACTAATAGCCTAACACATAACACACAGCTGTCTGTGCAGGTCGCTCCAATAAGCTTGTTTTACTCCATTTAAAATGTCATTGCACTAAACACTGCCCTATCCCAGCTGGACAAGAGAAATACCAATGTAAGAATGCTGTTCGTTGACTACAGCTCAGTCTTAAACACCATAGTGCTCATCACTAAGCTCAGGGCTCTGGGTCTGAACCACTCCCTGTGCAACTAGGTCCCGGACTTCCTAATGGACCAATTTATTCTAGATACTCCTCGCTCTTTTGTTTGGGTTTCAACCCTGTGTTTTGTATACGTGTTTGTTTGGTCTTCGTCCCCATGCCTTTACATGGCACGCTGTAATTTGGTCAATAAAAACCCCTATTATGCATTCCTGCACCTGTCTCCTGATCCCTTTATACCAACGTGACACACACCTGTTAATTGAAATGCATTCCAGGTGACTACCTCATGAAGCTGGTTGAGAGAATGCCAAGAGTGTGCAAAGCTGACATCAAGGCAAAGGTTGGCTACTTTGAAGAATCTAAAATCTAAAATATATTTTGATTTGTTTAACACTTTTTTGGTTAATACATGATTCCATATTTGTTATTTCATAGTTTCGATGTCTTCACTATTATTCTACAATGTAGAAAATAGTCAAAATAAAGAAAAACCCTTGAATGAGTAGGTGTGTCCAAACTTTTGACTGGTACTGTATATAAATGTATATTCCAGTTTCTGACATTGTTATTTCTGATATTTCTTAATTTCTATTTCTTTTTTCTGGAATACGTGTGTATTGTTTCTTAATGACATTTTTATTGCTAGGTATTACTGCACGGTTGGAGCTAGAAACACAAGCATTTCGCTGCACCTGCGATATCTGCAAATCTGTGTATTCGACCAATAAAATTTGATTTGAGCACCAACATGTGAAGTTTAGAAGAGCATATAACATTTGGTGTCAAATGAAAGCTAAGATTCTATATTTGGGGGAAATGAAGGCACAGATAAGTTTTTCAACCATTTCCCATCTTAAAAATGTCTGGTTACAAAAACGGAAAAGGAGTCTTAGAAATCATCTACTAGAAGAAGTCTTAAAAGGTATTAGAAATACATAAAAACACAAGAATCTTGAAGTAAAGGCCCCTGCATACTAATATCATAATTTATACTTTGTTTTGCAGAAATTATTTGCCTTCTGTAGGTTTAAGAAATATTGTCTAGTGTCTTCTGTTACCTTCATTCTGTTACTGGGTGTTGAGTCAACTTCACTTACTGTAGTTCAGTAAGCAAAATAGATTTTTTCAAACTCAAGGTGTTTCGTAGCTGACACTCCACTTTTTCTGCAGACATCTTTGAATCTTTATTCAGAGTAGATATTTAAGAGTTTTTGGAAAATTTGGCCAGGTAAAAAACAGGGAGATTTTACTGTCATTCTGTTGCCAAGCTTTGCATGTGCACTGTTCCTCAAGTAAATGTGTTAAGTAAAATTGTTAAAGTAGACTTCTGCATACTGTCTACAGTGCCTTCAGAAAGTATTCAAACCCCTTGACTTTTTCAAAATGTTGTTGTGCTATAGCCTGAATTTAAAATTGATACAATTTTGATTTTGTATCACTGGCCTACACACAATACCCCATCATGTCTAATTGTACATATACACAAAGCTCAGTGTGAACCTGCTTTCATCTGTGAAGAGCACAGGGCGCCAGTGGCGAATTTGCCAATCTTGGTGTTCTCTGGCAAATGCCAAACGTCCTGCACGGTGTTGGGCTGTAAGCACAACCCCCACCTGTGGACGTCGGGCCCTCATACCACCCTCACGGAGTCTGTTTCTGACCGTTTGAGCAGACACATGCACATTTGTGGCCTGCTGGAGGTCATTTTGCAGGGCTCTGGCAGTGCTCCTCCTTGCACAAAGGCGGAGGTAGCGGTCCTGCTGCTGGGTTGTTGCCCTCCTACGGCCTCCTCCACGTCTCCTGATGTACTGGCCTGTCTCCTGGTAGCGCCTCCATGCTCTGGACACTACGCTGACAGACACAGCAAACCTTCTTGCCACAGCTCGCATTGATGTGCCATCCTGGATGAGCTGCACTACCTGAGCCACTTGTGTGGGTTGTAGACTCCGTCTCATGCTACCACTAGAGTGAAAGCACCGCCAGCATTCAAAAGTGACCAAAACATCAGCCAGGAAGCATAGGAACTGAGAAGTGGTCTGTGGTCACCACCTGCAGAACCACTCCTTTATTGGGGGTGTCTTGCTAATTGCCTATAATTTCCACCTTTTGTCTATTCCATTTGCACAGCAGCATGTGAAATGTATTGTCAATCAGTGTTGCTTCCTAAGTGGACAGTTTGATTTCACAGAAGTGTGATTGACTTGGAGTTACATTGTGTTGTTTAAGTGTTCCCTTTATTTTTTTGAGCAGTGTATTTTTACAAATTAATTTAAAAAGAAAAGATGAAATGTCTTGAGTCAATAAGTATTTAACCCCTTTGTTATGGCAAGCCTAAATAAGTTCAGGAGTAAAAATGTGCTTCACAAGTCGGATAATAAATTGCATGGACTCACTCTGTGTGCAATAATAGTGTTAAACATGATTTTTGAATGACTACCTCATCTCTGTACACATACAATTGTCTGTAAGGTCCCTCAGCCGAGCAGTGAATTTCAAACACAGATTTAACGACAAAGTCCAGGGAAGTTTTCCAATGCCTTACAAGGAAGGGCACCTATTGGTAGATGGATAAACATTTAAAAAACAGACATTGCATATCCCTTTGGGCATGGTGAAGTTATTCATTACACTTTGGATGATGTATCAATATACCCAGTCACTACAAAGATACAGGTGTCTTTCCTAACTCAGTTGCAGGAGATGAAAGAAACCGCTCAGGGATTTCACAATGAGGCCAATGGTGACTTTAAAACAGTTACAGAGTTTAATGGCTGTGATAGGAGAAAACAGATGATGGATCAACAACATTGTAGTTACTCCTCAATACTAACCCAAATGACAGAGTGAAAAGAAGGACATGCCTTCTGTTTGCAATAAGGCACGAAAGTAAAATTGCAAAAAATGTGGCAAAGAAATTAACTTTATGTCCTGAATACAAAATATTATGTTTGGGGCAAATCCAACACAAACACATCACTGACTACCACTCTTCATACTTTCAAGCATGGTGGTGGCTGCATCATGTTATGGGTATGCCTGTTATCGGTAAGGACTAGGGAGTTTGTTTTTGTTGAATACAAATAAATGGAATAGAGCTAAGCACAGGCAAAATCTGTGAGGAAAAGCTGGTTGAGTCTGCTTTCCAACAGACACTGGTAGACAAATGCACCTTTCAGCAGGACAATAGCCTAAAACACAAATCCAAAAATACACTGGAGTTGCTTACCAAGGCGACTTTGAAAGTTCCTGAGTGGCCTAGTTACAGTTTTGACTTCAATTGGTTGAACATCTATGGTATGTCTGTCTAGCAATGATCAACAACCAAGTTGACAGACCTTATTCTAACATGTATTGATTCAGGGGACTAAATGAGATATTTCTGTATTTCATTTCCAATACATTTGCTAACATTTAGATGTCAAAGTGAGGAATATTTTTAAACTCTGCAATCAATGGTTTTTGCATGGCATACATTTTAGAGTGAGGGAAAAAGGGGAGTCTCCGCTCCACTGTTACCGTGGAGTTGCCCTCTATATTTTGAGAGCGGTTACATTTCCCCAGCTCCACAGCTGTTTACCAAAACAAGTGTCCGGAGCATTTATACAACTGACAACATCTGAACCAGTCCAGCAGAGTTTACTCAAGATTTTTTATGATGGTGTTTTTTAACTTTGTTAGCCAGCTACTGTCAGGATTCCAAAAGTGGTGAGTGAAGGAGTCAGGCGCAGAGAGCAGGGTAGTTTAATATTCCAAAATACAGGAGAGACGGTCACGCCACACACACACACGGGCACGTAAAGTCCCAGTCCAAACAAACAGGACTAAACAGAATAGGAACAGACACCACAAGAATGAACGAAACACCACAAACAGAAAAACAAGCCCGCACAAAAGTCGGCGGGCCAACTGGGTTTAAATAGACCACAATCAAACCTAAACACGAAACAGGTGCAACAAATCAGACACAACTAAATGAAACAGAAAAGGGGATCGTGGCAGCTAGTAGGCCGGCAACGACGACCACCGAGCGCTGCCCGAACGGGAAGGAGGCACCATCTTCGGCAGGATTCGTGACAGCTACAGACCTCAGAGTATAGGAAAACTTGGTTAATTCATTTTTTTTACAGTTCACCTTTAGATCTGGGAGGCCAGGTAGGTATATTCAATTCAATACAACTGCATTTATCCATCCAGGGGCACTTAATAAAGGTAAACCAGTTACAAGTACAGTATCACGATCAACATCACACCCTCCAAATACAAAATGCAATACACAACAGATCTCATTCCCCAATACAATACATCCCCCCCAAACAATACATAATACACAATACAATAACGTATTAATAAGTGGAATGCAGCCTGGTTGGAACTAAACACTGCCGTATCTGTGGTACTCCAGGACCAGGGTTGTCTATAGGCAAATTAGAGGAAAATCGTCTAAAATCTGTGACACAACTGTTTGCCAGAAGCGTATTTTTCGGTAAGCGCACCTCTGCACTACAGCATATGTCAGGTTAATTTGACATGATTTGACCTGCTCCTCTGATGTCATATCCATTTCCTGGAAGTCCCTGTCTTTTGTGGAAAACAGAATCGAAAGAGACAATGCACTCAAACCATAAAAAGGAAAAACCAAGGAGGCAGAGATGCCAAAAATATTCTTAATTTAATTACATGCGCAAAAACATACATAGAAGTTCCAGTGCAATAAAGTGAAAAACAAAAATAGAACATACATTTCAGCGTCTATGCCATCTTCCGTGCAGTCACCGATTATGGCATAAAAGCATAGAAGCAGAAACAATGCTCTATTTTTTTTATTTTGTTCAGCACTTTATTGCACTTTGCGCTGGCACTTTTTGTATTCTTTCGAGCATGACATTAAACTAAGAATATGTTTTGGCATCTCTGCCTCCTTGGTTTTTCCTATTTATGGTTTGAGTGCAAAAATGTGCAGCTCCCGAGTAGCGCAGTGGTCTAATGCACAGCATCTCAGTGCTTGAGGTGTCACTACAGACACCGTGGTTTGAATCCAGGCTGTATCACAACTGGCTGTGATTGGGTGGTGCACAATTGGCCCAGTGTCGTCCGGGTTTGGCCGGTGTAGGCCGTCATTGTAAATAAGAATTTGTTCTTAACTGACTTGCTTAGTTAAATAAAGGTTAAATATATATATATATATTTTTTTTAAGTACAGTGCACTAAGAAAAACTTCAGACCCCTTGACTTTTTCCACATTTTTCTACGTTAAAGCCTTATTCTAAAATGTATTAAATAAAAAGATCCTCATCAATCTACACACAATACCCCATAATGACAAAGCAAAAACAGGTTTTTACAAATTTTTGCAAATGTATTAAAAATAAGAAACAGAAATTCCTTATTTACATAAGACCCTTTGCTATGAGACTCGAAATTGAGCTCAGGTGCATCCTGTTTCCATTGATCATCCTTGAGATGTTTCTACAACTTGATTGGAGTCCACTGTGGTAAATTCAATTGGTTGGACATGATTTGGAAAGGCACACACCTGTCCACAGGTGACAGTGCATGTCAGAGCAAAAGCCAAGCCCTGAGGTCGAAAGAATTCTTCGTAGAGCTCCGAGATAGGATTGCATCGAGGCACAGATCTGTGGAAGGGTGCCAAAAAATGTTTGCACCATTGAGGGTCCCCAAGAACACAGTGGCCTCTATCATTCTTTAATGGAAGAAGTTTGGAACCACCAAGAATCTTCCTAGAGCTGTCCGCCCTGCCACATAGCATTCGGGGGGGAAGGGCCTTGGTCAGGGAGGTGACCAAGAACCCAATGCCCACTCTGACAGAGCTCCATAGTTCCTCTGTGGAGAAGGGAGAACCTTCCAGAAGGACAACCATCTCTGCAGCACTCCACCAATCAGACCTTTATGGTAGAGTAGCCAGACGGAAGCCACTTCTCAGTAAAATGTACATGACAGCCCTCTTGGAGTTTGCCAAAAGGCACCGAAAGACTCTTAGACCATGAGAACCAAGATTATCTGGTATGATGAAACCAAGATTGAACTCTTTGGCCTGAATGCCAAGCGTCACGTCTGGAGGAAATCTGGCACCATCCCTACAGTGAAGCATGGTGGTGGCCGTATCATGCTGTGGGGATGTTTTTCAGCGGCAGGGACTGGGAGACTAGTCAGGATCGAGGGAATGATAAATGGAGCAAAGTACAGAGAGATCCTTGATGAAAACCTGTTCCAGAGCACAGCTCTAACATCTCTGGAGAGACCTGAAAATAGCTGTGCAGCGACGCTCTCCATCCAACCTGACAGTTTGAGAGGATCTGCAGAGAAGAATGGGAGAAGTATGCCAAGCTTGTAGTGTCGTACCAAAGAAGACTCAAGGCTGTAATCTCTGCTTCAACAAAGTACTGAGAAAAGGGTGTAAATGTGTAAATGTAATGTTTTTCTTCTAAAAACCTATTTTTTCTTTGTCATTAAGAGGTATTGTGTGTAGATTGATATGCTTTTTGATCCATTTAAGAAGGCTGTAACGTAACAAAATGTGGAAAAAGTCAAGGGGTCCGAATACTTTCCGAATGCACTGTACATTCTGAACTATATAGTACTTACTGTAAGCACTAGCCATCTATCATCTAAGCCTGGGCGCAAACCCTCATACTGGTTCTCCTTGATGGTCTGGTTTCCCAAATAATTGCTTGGGACAATTTGTGCAAGTACAGTTGAAGTTGGAAGTTTACAGCCAAATACATTTAAACTCAGTTTCACAATTCCTGACATTCAATCCAAGTAAAAATTCCCTGTCTTAGGTCAGTTAGGATCACCACTTTAATTTAAGAATGTGAAATGTCAGAATGATAGTAGAGAGAATGATTTATTTCAGCTTTTATTTCTTTCATCACATTCCCAGTGGGTTAGAAGTTTATATACACTCAATTAATATTTGAATTGCCTTTAAATTATTTAACTTGTGTCAAACGTTTCGGGTAGCCTTCCACAAGCTTCCCACAATAAGTTGGGTGGCCCATTCCTCCTGACAGAGCTGGTGTAAGTGATTCAGGTTTGTAGGCCTCCTTGCTCGCACACAATGTTTCAGTTCTGCCCACAAATTTTCTATAGGATTGAGGTCAGGGCTTTGTGATGGCCACTCCAATACCTTGACTTTGTTGTTCTTAAGCCATTTTGCCACAACTTTGAAAGTATGCTTGGGGTCATTGTCCATTTGGAAGACCCATTTGCGACCAAGCTTTAACTTCCTGACTGATGTCTTGAGATGTTGCTTCAATATATCCACATAATTTTCCTTCCTCATGAGCCATCTATTTTGTGAAGTGCACCAGTCCGTCCTGCAGCAAAGCACCCCCACAACATGATGCTGCCACCCCCGTGCTTCACGGTTGGGATGGTTCCTCTCTAGGTTTCTTCTTCCTAGGTTCTGGCCTTTCCAGGGAGTTTTTCCTAGCCACCGTGCTTCTTCACCTGCATTGCTTGCTGTTTGGGGTTTTAGGCTGGGTTTCTGTACTGCACTTTGTGACATCAGCTGATGTAAGAAGGGCTTTATAAATACATTTGATTGATTGTTCTTCGGTTTGCAAGCCTCCCCCTTTTTCCTCCAAACATAACGATGGTCATTATGGCCAAACAGTTCTATTTTGTTTCATCAGACCAGAGGACATTTCCCCAAAAAGTACAATCTTTGTCCCCATGCGCAGTTGCAAACCGTAGTCTGGCTTTTTTATGGCTGTTTTGGAGCAGTGGCTTCTTCCTTGCGGAGCGCCCTTTCAAGTTATGTTGTTATAGGACTTGTTTTACTGTGGATATAGATACTTTTGTACCTGTTTCCTCCAGCATCTTCACAAGGTCCTTTGCTGTTGTTCTGGGATTGATTTGCACTTTTTGCACCAAAGTACGTTCATCTCTAGGAGACAGAATGCGTCTCCTTCCTGAGCGGTATGACGGCAGCGTGGTCCCATCGCATTAATACGTGCATACTATTGTTTGTACAGATGAACATGGTACCTTCAGGCGTTTGGAAATTGCTCCCAAGGATGAACCAGACTTTTGGAGGTCTACAATGTTTTTTCTGAGGTCTTGGCTGATTTCTTTTGACTTTCCCATAATGTCAAGCAAAGAGGCACTGAGTTTGAAGGTAGGTCTTGAAATACATCCACAGGTACACCTCCAATTGACTCAAATTATGTCAATTAGCCTATCAGAAGCTTCTAAAGCCATGACATCATTTTCTGGAATTTTCCAAGCTGTTTAAAGGCACAGTCAACTTAGTGTATGTAAACTTCTGACCCACTGGAATTGTGATACAGTGAATTATAAGTGAAATAATCTGTCTGTAAACAATTGTTGGAAAAATGACTTGTGTCATGCAAAGTAGATGTCCTAACCGACTTGCCAAAACTATAGTTTGTTAATAAGAAATTTGTGGAGTGGTTGCAAAACGAGTTAATGACTCCAACCTAAGTGTATTTAATCTTCCGAATTCAACTGTAGATGCCATGGACTGTCTAGTATCAATGTTTGTTAACACAGTATACAAAAATGTATGCTTAAAATACTAATAAGTCATGTAAGAGTCATGTAAAATTAAATCAAGAACAAGTTGGAAAGAATGCTCAGGAAAAGTAGTTTACCCAGAACAAAATAAACACAAAGTCTCATGACGAAATGCTCAGTAGAGCAGTAACAGTACATTCTGAGGACACCACAGAAAAGTCTCATGACGGAATGCTCAGTAGAACAGTAACATTACATTCTGAGGACACCACAGAAAAGGCTCATGACGGAATGCTCAGTAGAACAGTAACATTACATTCTGAGGACACCACAGAAAAGTCTCATGACGGAATGCTCAGTAGAGCAGTAACATTACATTCTTTTTTTATTTTACCCCCTTTTCTCCCCAATTTTCGTGGTATCCAATCGCTAGTAATTACTATCTTGTCTCATCGCTACAACTCCCGTACGGGCTCGGGAGAGACGAAGGTCGAAAGCCATGCGTCCTCCGACGCACAACCCAACCAAGCCGCACTGCTTCTTAACACAGCGCGCCTCCAACCCGGAAGCCAGCCGCACCAATGTGTCGGAGGAAACACCTGCACCTGGCCCCCTCGGTTAGCGCGCACTGCGCCCGGCCCGCCACAGGAGTTGCTGGAGTGCGATGAGACAAGGATATCCCTACCGGCCAAACCCTCCCTAATCCGGACGACGCTAGGCCAATTGTGCGTCGCCCCACGGTCCTCCCGGTCGGCTGCGACAGAGCCTGGGCGCGAACCCAGAGACTCTGGTGGCGCAGCTAGCGCTGCGATGCAGTGCCCTAGACCACTGCGCCACCCGGGAGGCCCAGTAACATTACATTCTGAGGACACCACAGAAAAGGCTCATGTGACTCCCAGTGCTGTTGGAGTCAGACAAGCCTCCCACTCCTCCACTTTATGTAACCACCCTCTCATCACTCTGTATCGAACCACGGGCACAACTGCTTGACATTACAGTTGCCCTGTAATGTGCTGTGAGCTTTTAGAGGTGCTCATTTCCCCCAAAATGGATAATGTAGCAATCATCCTGTGTGGCTCAATTGGTTGTGTTTTCAATTCCAATTCCTGCATGGATCCCATATACTGTAACTACAAAGTCTCTTTGGATAAAAGCATATGCTAAATGGCATAAATTACTATTACTACTATCAGATTGCCAAATAGTCTGTGTGTTGTTCTAAAAGAGACGTGTCCATCATTGTGATTCAAAGTGAATGTGTAAGATCCCAGTTTATATATAGAGTTAGTGAACTCATTACGTCATTCTGTGAGAGTAATAACGTGCCTTTGTACGTCGATGCAGCGAGCAAGTCTTTCATCTGACTGATCTTTCATTTCAAAGAGCCCTAATCCCACCTCTGCCATCTGTTAGCCCCTATAGCTGACAAGGAGAGGGCTTCTTGGGTCTCCTTCCTGTTTTGCTCCTCTGATGGGGCGCTTGGTTGCTCTGTTCTCACACCGGAATATGCTAGTGTATGTTTGACAGCTTTTTTTGCCAGGGGAGAAATAAAAGGTGTCACGTGTGACCTCCAGATGTTAGTTTTACACTTTTATATATATATACAGTGGGGAGAACAAGTATTTGATACACTGCCGATTTTGAAGGTTTTCCTACTTACAAAGCATGTAGAGGTCTGTAATTTTTATCATAGGTACACTTCAACTGTGAGAGACGGAATCTAAAACAAAAATCCAGAAAATCACATTGTATGATTTTTAAGTAATTAATTTGCATTTTATTGCGTGACATAAGTATTTGATACATCAGAAAAGCAGAACTTAATATTTGGTACAGAAACCTTTGTTTGCAATTACAAAGATCATACGTTTCCTGTAGTTATTGACCAGGTTTGCACACACTGCAGCAGGGATTTTGGCCCACTCCTCCATACATACCTTCTCCAGATCCTTCAGGTTTCGGGGCTGTCGGTGGGCAATACGGACGTTCAGCTCCCTCCAAAGATTTTCTATTGGGTTCAGGTCTGGAGACTGGCTAGGCCACTCCAGGACCTTGAGATGCTTCTTACGGAGCCACTCCTTAGTTGCCCTGGCTGTGTGTTTCGGGTCGTTGTCATGCTGGAAGACCCAGCCACGACCCATCTTCAATGCTCTTACTGAGGGAAGGAGGTTGTTGGCCAAGATCTCGCGATACATGGCCCCATCCATCCTCCCCTCAATACGGTGCAGTCGTCCTGTCCCCTTTGCAGAAAAGCATCCCCAAAGAATTATGTTTCCACCTCCATGCTTCACGGTAGGGAGGGTGTTCTTGGGGTTGTACTCAACCTTCTTCTTCCTCCAAACACGGCGAGTGGAGTTTAGACCAAAAAGCTCTATTTTTGTCTCATCAGACCACATGACCTTCTCCCATTCCTCCTCTGGATCATCCAGATGGTCATTGGCAAACTTCAGACGGGCCTGGACATGCGCTGGCTTGAGCAGGGGGACCTTGCGTGCGCTGCAGGATTTCAATCCATGACAGCGTAGTGTGTTACTAATGGTTTTCTTTGAGACTGTGGTCCCAGCTCTCTTCAGGTCATTGACCAGGTCCTGCCGTGTAGTTCTGGGCTGATCCCTCACCTTCCTTATGATCATTGATGCCCCACGAGGTGAGATCTTGCATGGAGCCCCAGACCGAGGGTGATTGACCGTCATCTTGAACATCTTCCATTTTCTAATAATTGCGCCAACAGTTGTTGCCTTCTCACCAAGCTGCTTGCCTATTGTCCTGTAGCCCATCCCAGCCTTGTGCAGGTCTACAATTTTATCCCTGATGTCCTTACACAGCTCTCTGGTCTTGGCCATTGTGGAGAGATTGGAGTCTGTTTGATTGAGTGTGTGTACAGGTGTCTTTTATACAGGTAACAAGTTCAAACAGGTGCAGTTAATACAGGTAATGAGTGGAGAACAGGAGGGCTTCTAAAAGAAAAACTAACAGGTCTGTGAGAGCCGGAATTCTTACTGGTTGGTAGGTGATCAAATACTTATGTCACGCAATAAAATGCAAATTAATTACTTAAAAATCATACAATGTGATTTTCTGGATTTTTGTTTTAGATTCCGTCTCTCACAGTTGAAGTGTACCTATGATAAAAATTACAGACCTCTACATGCTTTGTAAGTAGGAAAACCTTCAAAATCGGCAGTGTATCAAATACTTGTTCTCCCCACTGTATATATATATATATATATATATATATACACTGCTCAAAAAAATAAAGGGAACACTTAAACAACACAATGTAACTCCAAGTCAATCACACTTCTATGAAATCAAACTGTCCACTTAGGAAGCAACACTGATTGACAATAAATTTCACATGCTGTTGTGCAAATGGAATAGACAAAAGGTGGAAATTATAGGCAATTAGCAAGACACCCCCAAAAAAGGAGTGATTCTGCAGGTGGTGACCACAGACCACTTCTCAGTTCCTATGCTTCCTGGCTGATGTTTTGGTCACTTTTGAATGCTGGTAGTGCTCTCACTCTAGTGGTAGCATGAGACGGAGTCTACAACCCACACAAGTGGCTCAGGTAGTGCAGTTCATCCAGGATGGCACATCAATGCGAGCTGTGGCAAAAAGGTTTGCTGTGTCTGTCAGCGTAGTGTCCAGAGCATGGAGGCGCTACCAGGAGACAGGCCAGTACATCAGGAGACGTGGAGGAGGCCGTAGGAGGGCAACAACCCAGCAGCAGGACCGCTACCTCCGCCTTTGTGCAAGGAGGTGCACTGCCAGAGCCCTGCAAAATGACCTCCAGCAGGCCACAAATGTGCATGTGTCAGCATATGGTCTCACAAGGGGTCTGAGGATCTCATCTCGGTACCTAATGGCAGTCAGGCTACCTCTGGCGAGCACATGGAGGGCTGTGCGGCCCCACAAAGAAATGCCACCCCACACCATGACTGACCCACCGCCAAACCGGTCATGCTGGAGGATGTTGCAGGCAGCAGAACATTCTCCACGGCGTCTCCAGACTCTGTCACGTCTGTCACATGTGCTCATGTGCTCAGTGTGAACCTGCTTTCATCTGTGAAGAGCACAGGGCGCCAGTGGCGAATTTGCCAATCTTGGTGTTCTCTGGCAAATGCCAAACGTCCTGCACGGTGCTGGGCTGTAAGCACAACCCCCACCTGTGGACGTCGGGCCCTCATACCACCCTCATGGAGTCTGTTTCTGACCGTTTGAGCAGACACATGCACATTTGTGGCCTGCTGGAGGTCATTTTGCAGGGCTCTGGCAGTGCACCTCCTTGCACAAAGGCGGAGGTAGCGGTCCTGCTGCTGGGTTGTTGCCCTCCTACGGCCTCCTCCACGTCTCCTGATGTACTGGCCTGTCTCCTGGTAGCGCCTCCATGCTCTGGACACTACGCTGACAGACACAGCAAACCTTTTTGCCACAGCTCGCATTGATGTGCCATCCTGGATGAACTGCACTACCTGAGCCACTTGTGTGGGTTGTAGACTCCGTCTCATGCTACCACTAGAGTGAGAGCACTACCAGCATTCAAAAGTGACCAAAACATCAGCCAGGAAGCATAGGAACTGAGAAGTGGTCTGTGGTCACCACCTGCAGAATCACTCCTTTTTTGGGGGTGTCTTGCTAATTGCCTATAATTTCCACCTTTTGTCTATTCCATTTGCACAACAGCATGTGAAATTTATTGTCAATCAGTGTTGCTTCCTAAGTGGACAGTTTGATTTCATAGAAGTGTGATTGACTTGGAGTTACATTGTGTTGTTTAAGTGTTCCCTTTATTTTTTTGAGCAGTGTATATATATATTTTTTTTTTACGTTAAGCGCACGTTACTTTTGGATCAAGATGGCAAAATGAACAAGTCAATTAAAAATTTGTTGTTGATCCCTTTCCTTTAATTAGACACTAAAGAGTGACAGTTAAGCAGAAATATAACATGGTGTCAGTTTCCAACTCCCAGTCAAAATAATTCGGGAGTCATCGGGAGTTCCAACACCGTCGATGGATTGGGATTCAAACTTACCTGACGCATGCATAAATTTCCGACAGCATGCAGAGATGTTCTCTGGACTGCTACGTGCTAAGAACGAGAAGTGCAGCTATCTCCTGTTGTGGATGGGGGAAAGGAAGAGGCAAAGGTGCTGAAAACATATGAAAAGTATGATGACTACATCATGCCCAAGGCGAACCCGATTTTTGCTAGGTAAAAGTTAAGAAAATAAATCCAAGGTGTAAGCGAGTCCGTCGAGCAGTTTGTTACAGATGCTAAAATTGCTAGTTAAAGACTAACTATCCAAACAGTGACGAGATGGTTAGAAATTGGATTTTTAAATGACAAACTCACCTAGCGCGTGATAAGCTATTGAGTAATGGCTCATCAGATTTGACTTTGGAAGAATCCATAGACATTGGGCGCTCACACGAGCTAGCACAGGAACAGTGGAGGACCATGACTAGCGATAACACAGCTAGTGCTGCTACAGCTGGTCAGGCAGTGCATGCTATCAGCCAAAGAGAATACGGAGGACACATACACGACGCAATGAGTCGGAGCTACGGGGATATTGCAAAGAGGACCAAAATATGTGGAACTTGCGGGAGAGAACGCAGTGACAATGAGGAATGTCCAGCAAAAAGGCAGTGCTACAATTGTAGGAGATTCAATCACTTCTCCAAGTTATGTAGAGCACATACTCAAAACACAGCAGCCACAGCGCAGGATGAGCACTGTGCATGCTGTAGTTGAGGACATGGCCACAGAGCAGATGGACGAACTGTACATCGACTGTCACAAGAGAACACATTAGAACAAACAGTGAGCAGGCGTTTGCTGAGGTTGTACTTGGACAAGAAAGGCACAAAGTTAGATTTAAACTGGATACAGGTGCCCAGGTGAACCTAATACCAGCAAACAGGTTCAGGGATATGTTTGGTAGTGCAGTTCTCAAACCAGCAACATGTCAACTCACAGGGTATGGTGGTGAACCACTGGATGTTAAAGGGACATGTAACTTCAAATGTAGACATAAGGACACTGCAGTCATGTTAGGGTTCTACTTTTTCAGCACACAAGCACCACCCATCTTAGGGCTGAAAGCTTGCCTAGACATGGATTTAAGCAAACTGGTGTTGTCTGTCAATACAAATGCAACACGGGATGTAACTAACATTGAGGAGTTGTCTGACGTGTTCCAAGGTATCAGAGAGTTCCCAGGAGATGGCAACAACCACATCGACCAAGGCAACACCAGTTGTGTATCCACCACGGAGGATCCCATTCACGTTCCAAGCTCGCCTGAACGTCATGGAGAAGGGCAAAATCATTGTAAAGGAGACAGGGTCAATGCACTGGTCGAAGTGGAAAAGCAGCGCACTGGAGAACTGAGGGTATGCCCACAAGACCTGAACAAGGCAATCCAGAGACCACACTACCCACTCCAGACGTTGGAGACTGGAGCACAGTACTTCAGCGTCCTCGATGCAAGGTCCGGTTACTGGGCGATTAAGCTAACAGAAGAATCTTCCAAGTTAACCACATTCAACATTGTAGTTGGCCGATACAGGTTCCTGAGGCTCCCCTTTGGCCATATTTCAGTGCAAGATTAGTTTCAGAGAATGAACGATGAGACATACGAAGGCCTCAATGGAGTTTCAGTAATCGTCAACGACATCCTGGTGCATGGCCATACCAAGGCTGAATACGACACCAACCTAAGAGCAATGCTGGAGAAAACCAGAGAGAGAGGGGTGAAGCTCAACCCAGAGAAAAGCATCATCTGTGTACCAGAGGTGAGGACACAAAATGATCAGGAGAAGGTGAAAGTGATCAAGGAGATGGAGTCAGAGGAACACGGCTGAGCTGGAGACCATTCTGGGGATGATCAACTACCTCGCCAGGTTTGCTCCCAGACTGAGGTAAACGCACCACTACGTCACCTCCTGAAACAGAGCAGTGAGTTTGTGTGAGACACAACTCATTACGCTGCGTAACAGCAGATGAAAGAGCTCGTCACAAGGCCCTGTACTCACCTACTTTGATCCCCACAAGGAGTTCCAAAAGTGGATTAAGAGCAGTCCTCCTACAAGAAGAAACGCCAATCGCGTATGCTTTATAATTATCAAACCAGACAGAGGAAAACTATGCCCAAATCGAGAAATAACTCTATCCACCCTGTCCAGAAAGTCAATCACATACAACAACATACTGAGTGAGGGCATGGATACACAAGTACACACAGTTATCAACAATGTGCCGGGGAGTGACAGCAAACTAACTGAAATCAGAAAAGCAACTTCTCACACTGAAACAGACTATTCAGGCAGGTTGGCTTGAATCAAGAAAATAAAAAAAGAAGCCCAACCACTGTTGTTGAGTACTGAAACCACAGAGACGAGATCTGAGCTGGATGGTACTCTGTTCAAAGGTGAGAAAATCATTGTGACGCACACACTCAGACAAGACATGCTCAAACGCATAGACACAGAGCACATGGGCATGGAGAAATGTAACCATCGGGCTAGAGATGTTGTATTTTGGCCAGGCATGGGAAAAGAGAGAGTCAATGATAGAGGCTTGTAGTACATGCATAGAGCACTGCAACTCTAACCCAAAAGAGCCAATGAAATCACACACTCCATCCCTGAGAGGCCATTGCCACAGATCTAGTCATGGAATGGAGAGGACTATGTAGTCGCTGTAGATTACTACAGTAGGTACTTTGATCTTGAGAGACTATACAGCACCACTTCATCAGAAACAAACTGAAAACCCCATGTTTTCCAGGCTAGGAATTGCATAGACTCTTAGCGATAATGGGATTTACAGCTCAGCTGAATTAAAAAAAATGTTGCACAGGCATGGGACTTCAAACACATCACAACCAGCACCCATTACCCACTAAGCAATGGGCTTGTGGAAAAAAAACTGTGAAGTCCAAAAGCAGAGAGGAAGGACCCATACCCCTCCATGCTGGATTACAGAAACACTCCAGTGGATAATCTGAAGTCACTTGTACAGATGTTGATGAGCAGAAGGCAATGCTCCATCCTCCCTACCACATGTAAACAGCTGCAGCCACAGGTGGTGTGTCAGACATCCGTGCGTGCCAGGAGAGAACAGTGCTAACGTAGACAAAAACCAGATGAAACGCCAGACTGTCTGTCTGTTTTGCAGTCAGGAGACATTGTTCGCTACCAACACCACGACACAGGAAACCTGCCACTGTCATCCACATGGCAAGTACTGAAAGGTCATATCACATCCAAACCAATGAGGGACAATCTTACCGCAGAAACCGCCGCCACCTGCAAACAAAAGAAAATGCACCACACAAACATCCAACATGTGGAGCCAGAAACCGTTCAAACAACCACTGGAACAGACTGAAACACAAGTCACTCAGGTGAGCCAACACAAGGTCTCACTTCCAGGTCAGGCTGCAGGGTCAAACCAAAGACTATGATTAACCTGTAAATTGTAAAGGGTGAAGGGCAGATCGCTGCCCTAACGGACATTGTTTTACACACACAAAAAGAGAGGAAAAGAAAGTGTTATGAAAATGTTTTGTTCAATATGTTAAATGTAGTACATGTTGAGGTGTATATGTTTATCACAGGTTTTACATACCTGAATGTAACGGTCGTCTTGTGGTGAATGAGCGGACCAAGGCGCAGCGGGTGATGAATACATAATGAATATTTATTAACAGAACGACGAAACACAAAAACTCTTTAACAAACTACAAAACAAATAAACGACGTAGACTGACCTAAAACATGAGAACTTACAAATACACGAAGAACGCACGAACAGGTACAGACTACAAACAAACGCTACAGTCCCGTGTGGTACGAACATACATACAGACACGGAAGACAATCACCCACAAACAAACAGTGAGAACAGCCTACCTTAATATGGTTCTCAATCAGAGGAAACGTCAAACACCTGCCTCTAATTGAGAACCATATCAGGCAACACATTAAACCCAACATAGAAACACTTAACATAGAATGC
The DNA here is from genome assembly GCF_045679555.1 of Salvelinus alpinus. Taxonomy (NCBI): domain Eukaryota; kingdom Metazoa; phylum Chordata; class Actinopteri; order Salmoniformes; family Salmonidae; genus Salvelinus; species Salvelinus alpinus. The sequence goes on from NC_092123.1 coordinate 10,330,476, forward strand.
CCACCCCAACTCACGCCCTGACCAACTAAACACATACAAAAACAAGGGAAAACAGGTCAGGAACGTGACACTGAATGTTTGATTCAGAAAATACAAATGTTTACTAGTTATCCGGTATCCAGGAAAGTACTTAGTGGTAAAAGTAGTCATAAGAATATTATCAAGGCACAAGGCGAGACCCAGATGCAGACACAAGAGGCATATGGTTGGAGTCTTACAATGTTTAATATTCCAAAGGGGTAAGCAAGAGAATGGTCGTGGACAGGCAAAAAGGTCAAAACCAGATCAGAGTCCAGGAGGTACAGAGTGGCAGACAGGCTCGTGGTCAAGGCAGGCAGAATGGTCAGGCAGACGGGTACAGAGTCCAGAAACAGGCAAGGGTCAAAACCGGGAGCACTAGAAAAAGGAGAATATCAAAAGGAGTATGGGGAAAAACACACTGGTTGACTTAACTAAACATTCAAGATGAACTGGCACAGAGAGACAGGAAACACAGGGATAAATACACTGGGGAAAATAAGCGACACATGGAGGGGGTGGAGACAATCACAGGAACAGATGAAACAGATCAGGGTGTGACAAATATGGTTGAAATCAATGCATACTTACTTGTTATCTTCAAAAGAATGGAGATGTAAATTCCTGCTAGGATATATTATGTTCAGTGTGATTATGTCTAGCCTATCACATCATTGGCATAAAGGTCACGTAAGTTTATGTCAAGCGCACGCAGGGTTGGGTATGTTACTTTCTAAATGTAATCCGTTACAGTTACTAGTTACCTGTCCAAAATTGTAATCTGTAACGTAACTTTTGGATTACCCAGACGCAGTAAAGTAATCTGATTACATTCAGATACTTTTATTACTTTCCCTTTAAAAGGCATTAGAAGAAGACAAAAATGTATGTTACCAATTGAACAACATCTATTGCAGGATAAATCAATGTTAAAGTTTACATAGCTGGCCATATGTGGATGTTAAATTGTACTTTATGGGTTGGTTATGTAGGCTTCTTCTAACCCATTGCTTTCTACTACATATAATAATACGATTCAATTATATCTTTACATTAAAAACCAAAGTCTATCAGAATTCCAGTCATTCCAATAAATGTTATACCCCTTGATCTTCAAGAATAGAACTTGAAAATATGGAAGTATAGATTAGCCAAATTGTTTTACCTGAGCATAACTCCAAAACTAAGGACTTATTAGCCAGCCCTACTCTGTTGTTTATGATTTTGTTGTCATGAAGGTCTGATTGGGCTTATTGATTCGAGTTGAAAAATAAATGCTGCGCTCATGGAATGGCATGCTTTGAGCACTACTAAAAAGTGCTATTTACATGTGAAAAATGATTGCCATATGCTGCATTTGCTATAGGCCTATTGTTTACCTTTTTGCTGGTGCCAATTTGATATCTTGATAATATGCAGCTGTTTAAAGGGAAAATCCAGCAGGATCTGTGGTGCTGGGTGTGGTGGAAGAGGTTCCTGCTCTGCTATATAGAGCCTGGGAGGCAGCAGAACCTCCCTGCGGGCTGCCTGTATTGTCCTAGGCACTGGGAAGCCAGGTGTAACAGCTCAGGAGAGCACCGCTCCCACATGTCCGCTTGTTGCAGTTCACCACGTGGCAATGGGGAGGAGACGAGGGGATGGTAGGCGATATATCTGACCGGAGACGTCCCGTGCTGGCTATGTTGCGGCGATGCTGCAGGACCACGGTGGGATGGCACTTCCGTAGGTGTGGGCCCAGTTCTCGTTGCAGACATCCCTAGCAAAGTGGCAAAGGAGGGACGTCCATGCTCAGTCCCTCAACCGGATGCACTCAGCAACATTGCTGGGCCGAGGAGGTGATATATCCCGCAATAGGTCCACTGATCACTTGTCCGGTCCTTTCCTGGACTGCAGGTGGGCTGTACAGTATGTCAGGTACACTGTGTGTCCCCAAGAGGCTGCCATAGTGGTGCTAGCAAGTCACAAATCCGGTGACAGGAGGACCATGAAAGAGAGCAACCCGGCTCTCCGTGTTTGCTGACCTGTGACCTGCTAGCACCGCCCCCGGTTAGAAGGGAATAAAGCAACTTCAGAGTTACACGCAAAGATACTTTACTGACACACACACATGGATGAAATGGACACAGGAAGGTAGTGGAATGGTGGTGGTTCTGTAGAAGGAAAATACTATACATACAATATCACGAGAGCTGTAATAACGGTAGTAACGGATTGTATAAATGGCATATAATCCCTGAACATGTTTACAGGTTACAAGTTGTACAGAAACAGCATACATAATGCAACAATAACAACTAACTATTAAGAACAATTTATACATGTCACAGAAGTCACTTTGTGCATGCAAACCATCCCACAAGTCTAAAGAGATGCTATTGAGTTCAGTT